>NW_025765020.1:0-294781 GCF_003918875.1 Haliotis rubra | reverse complement strand
TCGTCCCCGTGGAGGATTACGAACCGTTCGGAGGGGACAGCGAGAAGTTTTAATCCGAGATTGAAAGGTGGAAGTGACCATAGAGGGCGTGCCCAACCAGCTGTTCAGTCATGGTATGAGGCCATACCAGCAGTGGGATGAGATAAAAAGCTACCGAGCAAACAACATTACATAACCAAGGACCTGGACCTATCCTCCGTGAAGATCGGTGAATACCTGACCACCAAGTTATGCCCTATGGTTGGACATGCGATCCACAGATGGCGATAAACTGCACGGTAGCGGGCGCATGCGCATAGACAATGGCAGCGAGGGGATTACTATCCAGATTACCAAGAAGGCTCAACCCGCTGGTAAGTTGAAATTATATCTGTACGTTATTATGAATGGCACTTAACAATATAGACAATGGGAGATTCGTGCAGGCCATCTACTGATTTGCCTGCCGGCAAGCCATCACTGCCTGCCAGCAAGCTATTGCTACCCCGCGACCCACATTGCGCTATAGTGTCTTGAGCAGACTGGTTGTGGGAAGACCCGTTTTAGGTGTTGGATATGTTGGAGGGTTACTACAAGAGCGTGTTTGATAACATCGTTATCATGTGCCCTACTCTGAGCATGAATAAAACGTACACGAAAAGACCTTGGGTGATGACGGACCCGGACGTACACAAAGTCGACCGGGAACATACCTGCAGGACTGGTTGAAAGCTCTTCTGAGAAATTTAAAGGGGAGTCTACACTGTTCATACTGGACGACTGCAGCGCTAATCGTGAGATAACAAAAAAGAGAGACATGCTATCGTACCTGGCCTTCTCCGGCCGACACGCAAATCACAGCGTATGGGTACTGACGCAGAAGTTCAACTCGGTGTTGAAAGACCTCAGGGGAGCAGACGCGATGGGTGGCCTTATTTCACTGCAAGGACAGGGATTACGTTCGAGTGTTTGAGAGAGAACGATGTGATGAGCAAATTAGAACGGGAGCGGGTGAAGAAACAGCTCGCTGAAACTAAACACGCTAAGCTCGTGCTCAAGACCGACCAACCAGTAGCATATAGGGTGTTTTAGCTTAGCAAAGCTTAGCAAAGCTTAGCAAAGCTTAGCAAATGCTTAGCAAATGCTTAGCATTTAGTTATAGCTATGGTATTTGAAGTGTTAAAATCAGTGTGCAACTTAACCTTCATTTCCCTGTGTTTTGCTTGCCATCGCCGTATATTATATAGTTAAAACTAAATCTTACTTGTTATATTATAAGATGGAGTGTGAGGAATTGCTCTAACAATTGTTGGTACCCCAATCACCACAGGTGGATGATGATAAGCGAGAGAAACTGGTGGCGTTGGCTGTTGGTGGCAAAGCCAAACATTACTTTGGGGATTACCGCCAGATAAAATTCACAAAATGTCAGCCCGAAGAAATCGATAAGCTGTACGCTAGATACGAGTCCCGGCTCGGAGCAGAGATGACAAAGACAATAGGATCGGCTATGACCCAGATATACACTGGTATTGCGTCGTACTTCCTTCCCATCCCCAGGAACGCCGATTGTGGGAAGACCTCGAGAAAGACCCTTTTATCGAGCACGCCTTGAGCTCTATTAGCTGCGAGCTGTACCACAAATATGGTATGTTGTTAGCCCCAGTGACGGCGGCGATTATTACGGCAAAGCATTGCCAATTTGAGAGGAAAAATAATAATAATAGTATAGATGGATGCACAGGAGGAAACCCCACCCCAACAACTGGAGGAAACCCCCACGTTGGGGAAACCCCAACAACTGGAGGAGACCCCACAACTGGCGGAAACCCCAAAGTTGGGGGAAACAGTAACCAGGCAGAAGAATCCTAAGAGAGTAGCTGCCGGTAAAAAACGGTGGTGTAACCAACATAAAATTATCAGGGTGACTCACCCGAGCCGATTCTTGTTGGTTGTATCGCAACTGCTGCGTGGCTATCTCTCGTGGTTATATACGACACAGGAATCCCAGGGAGGAAACCCACACAGTGAGGGAAACCTCACAGGGATTCGAGGAGGGAAACCCTCACCCACAATTAGAGGTCGACCCGCATATCATGTTATAATTTAATATTTTTATATCATATACATAATGTCTGAGGGAAAACGTTCGTCAACGACGCATACCACGCCACAGTGGTCGCCAGTCTAGCCGTAGGGATACGCTCGGTTGACCAAAATGGTGCTTAAACAACCAACTATCAAGCTAGATTTCAACCTGCAGGATATGGGTATGCTCATAATGAACCTTGGTATGGCGATGGCTACAAAAGACATCCTAGTAAAACAAGGGATACTACCTGAAAATATTATGAAGTAAAGATGGCCCGCGATAGCTATGATGGTCGGTGGGGCGTTAGTGAATGCCCTAGCATTTTCGGGAGTAATTTCCTCTTCGAAACTACGAGAGTCACACGCGGCTGAAATACAGGAAGAAAGAAAGCGCCATAATCTCGCTATTGAGAAATTACAGGCTGCCCAATCCGAGTACGCTAAAAACGCCTCCAGAGGATCGATTACATTAATCGAACAACTCAGGCGTGAAAACCATGCCGTTCAAACATTCCACGATGTTGGCGGCGCAGCGAAAAGAATACTACTTATTAACTGGTAAACGGTTGCAACCACTCAATAAACCCACACTTTCGCTCAGTACTACACACCATCCAAGGGGCAAATGGACCGTGAACTGGGCTTCATAGCGCTGGGTATAGCAGCGACTGCATTGGTTGAAACAATTAGACTAAATACCCATATAAGTATGCTAAACATGAGACCTGCTCCATACCGATGCGAATACATACTTATGGGGAAGACCGAGGCCTGTGGTAGGAAATGCAGGACTCAGGGTACTGTTGTTTCCACATGGGAAGCCTAACTACGTGTGTTCTGTGTGTGCGGTATAGGGGTCAAAGGGCACTACTGTTTATGTAAAGCTCGCGAGGCTGAGGCGTAGTCAGACATCACCTCATCTACGAGAATAAAAGGCCTACATAAAGAGCGTAGGCGATTTCTCAAGATAACAGTGTAAGGCTGGTCCCAATTAGAGATTATACACACCTACGTATAGCTATGTTTGTGGAAATTGAGCCCAGGGAAGGTTGCCTGAGCAGCTGGCAGATGGACGTGGGGAAAAGTATAGATATTAGTGTCCTCAAACCCATGATTGTTAGTGAACTATATAAGGGGTGCTCGTTTACAATCATTGTAAAAGTAGGGTTTGATGTGCCATGGGCTGGGCACACTTGGAATTACTTTGATGGTGGGCGAGTAGATGTGCATGGGGATATAGATATACTTGTTGACGACTTCGTTGCAAGTAATACAAAACACCCTACTATGCTGCGCATATTCGGTGGTGGGTTGAGGGAATAATCGATAAGGTGTATCTTGATTTTTACCTTACGGTGGGCCAATTAGACATTGGTTCTCTTAGGTGTGTACGCAACTATATGACCACTGTTGGTGAACTTAAGCGGGTCGCCAGGCAGAGGGTGTAATTGGAGTATTCTCGAATGCCCAAACCAGCATTGTTGAAATTACTAGGTTTAGAAGCCCCTCTTACGGTAAAACAATTAAAAGCTCAAGCAAAACAGCTTGGATTCACGGGTTATTCAAACCTGGGGAGAGCCGGGTTAATCGCATTGTTATCACATGCCCCCGTAGCAAAACCTCCCACTGTAAAACAACTGAAAGTTCAGGCACGTGATTTGGGGTTAGGGGGATATTCCCGTATGAGGAAACCACAGCTTGTAGAACTATTACGGCAGAATAGAGCTGTCGACCTACAGTTCGTGCGCACTGAGCGTGCTGTAGGCAACTATTTGAGAGGCTGGCGTATGCATGTTGATAGGAACATAGATATCGCAGATATCAAACCTCTGATAGCTGATAAGGTCAACCAGGAACTAACCAGTCTAGGAAGTATCAAATTTCAAATCACAGTTAAAATGTCACTTTCGATAAGCAGAGTGGGGAGGTGTCACTGAATGCGTTCAGCCTTACTTCGGGGTAAACAAGAGGTCGTGACCCATATAGAGACCATTGACGCATCAATGCGATACTAGTTTTCAGCAGATAAGAGAATACCTAGAACGCTACACACACTTGGGGTCGAATGGACTGTAGATAAAAATCGATTATGTCTATCTAGACATAGCTAACTACGTGCCGTTCAGAGGCGGGTCATACCTAGACTTGCCTCCCTACTATAGGAAAAAACATGCCATAGTCAACGTCAGGAATAGAGGAGACGATTGCTTGAGGTTAGCTATCAGGTCAGCCTTGTTTCCAGCTGGCACTAATTCGAACAGGCCTTCTAGTTATCCCCAAGACGATGGGCTCAACTGGGATGGTATAGATGAACCCACCCCCATATCCCAGAAAACTAAAATAGAAAAACAGAATAATCTAGCTATAAATGTCTTTGGGCACGAAGGTAACACAACAATAGTGCACAGGGTCAGCCCGTTGGGGAAACCCCAAGGGGAAACCCCTTATCAATATATTCATGATCCAGCGAGGTGACAAGTACCACTACGCTTGGATAAAACACTTTAGCAGGCTGTTGTATGACCAATCGGCACACAGAGAAAAGACCCACTTCTGCGAACGGTGCCTACATGGCTTCACACGAGCTGATTTATTAGAATCCCACCGGGAGATTGCCAAGGTGTGGGGCAGACGGCTATACGAGTCGACATGCCTAAGGAAGGTGACAATATCCTAAAAATTCGGTAACCACAAGAACCAAATGTCTGTGCCTTATATCATATACGCCGACTTTGAAGCCTTGGTTAAACCAGTTGTTGGGGATACCCCAACAGTTGAGGCTGTTGGGGGTACCCCCACCACACTCAAAACACAGGAGCATGAAGCCTGTGGGTTTGGATACATTGTCGTCCGTTGTGATGGGAAACGAAAGCTCCCGTAGTGTATAGGGGCCCTGACGCGGCTGAAAGGTTTCTAAAGTGTTTGCAGGAGGAAGAAAAATTATTAGGAATGCACTGTATAGAGTCGCTCCCATGCGTATGACCCGAGCCGACAGGCTAGCTCACGCCTGTAGCACTAACTGTCACGTGTGTGACTCACCACTGAATGGTGATTCTGTGAGAGATCACTGCCACGTAACCGGTGTAAGTATAGAGGCGCGGCTCACAGCACGTGTAACCTCAAGCTTAGAATCAACCCTAAGACAATAAACATCCCCGTTGTCTTTCACAACTTGAGAGGGTACGACTCTCACTTAATCATGCAGGCCATCGCGAAAATCGATGGTAATATAACGTGCATTCCCAACAACATGGAGAGATACATCTCCTTCAGCTTAAACGGCCTTAGGTTCATAGATTCAGTACAATTTCTATTGTCTTCATTAGACAGTCTGGTCAAGGCCAACGATACCTTCCTATCACCGACCGATACACAGACGCCGAGACTAGACCCCTGCTTATGAGGAAGGGTGTGTACCCTTATGAGTACATGGATAGTTGGGCCAAGTTCACCGAGACCAGACTACCCCCCATCAGAGAATTTTACAGCAATCTGACAGACTCGGAAATATCCCAAGACGATTACTCGCACGCGATTAACGTATGGAATAAACTAGGTTGTAAGAACCTGGGGGATTATCACGACCTGTACTTGAGGACAGATGTACTGCTGTTAGCCGACGTGTTTGAGACGTTTAGGCGGACATGTTTCAAGCAGTATAAACTCGACCCCGCGATGGTATTACACCAGCCCAGGTCTGTCGTGGGATGCCTTGCTTAAAAGACCGGAGTTAAGTTGGAATTGCTTACAGATTATGACATGCACCTATTCATTGAGAAAGGCTTGCGAGGTGGGATCTCCATGGCAACCAAGCGTCTATACGCGAAAGCAAATAATCAATACGTTAAGGGCTACGACCCTAGCAAGCCAACCAATCACATTCTCTACCTCGACGCCAACAACCTGCAATGGCTGGGCTATGAGCCAGTATCTACCCACAGGGGGGTTCGAATGGGCGTCAAAGGAGGTCGATGTTATGAGCATCGCACCAGATTCGAATAAAGGTTATATCCTCGAGGTTGACTTGGAATACCCCAAGGCATTACACACATCACACAACAGCTACCCCCTGGCTCCCGAACGTATGAGGGTTAACCCAGACTGGATGTCTGAGTACCAACATAACTTGTTAGGTGGGCGTGTGACAGACGTTGAAAACTCGTGCCCAACTTAATGAATAAGACCAAGTACATCGTTCACTATCGCAACCTACAGCTGTACCTGTCGTTGGGTATGAGGCTGACCAAAATACACAGGGTGCTCGTGTTCACCCAGAGCCCCTGGATGGAGCCTTACATCAGAATGAACACAGACCTCCGAAAGCTTGCCACCAGTGACTTTGAGAAAACCTCTACAAGCTCATGAACAACTCGGTGTTTGGTAAGACTATGGAGAACCTGAGGAAACGCGCGGACCGTGAAGCTGGTTCGGTCGAATGAGAAAGACAAGCTCAGGAGACTGATAGCCAGTCCAGCATTCAACCGTAGCAAGATATTCACCGATGATCTAGTTGCCCTACACATGAAGAAAAGCCACATAAAATTCAACCGGCCTGTTTACGTGGGATGAGCATCCTCGATTTATCCAAACACCTGATGTACGACTTTTTATTACAACGAGCTTAAGAAACAGTACGACGACAGGTGTGAAGTTCTGTACACTGACACGGATTCCCTGCTGATGGAGATTCGAACCGAGGGGCGTGTACAAGGACATGAAAAAACACCTCAATTTGTATGCGACACCAGCGACTACCCCAAGGACCATGCCATACACAGCACGGTAAATAAAAGGTCCTAGGTAAGATGAAGGATGAGTGTGCTGGCACGCCCATAGCCGAGCAGTACATAGGGTTGAGGCCTAAGATGTACTCCATACCGAAGGCCGACAATGGTGAAATCCGGAAGGCTAAGGGTGTTAAGAAGTATGAAACAACACATCAAACACGCCAGATTCAAGGAAGCACTGTTCAAGACCCGTACCTTTAGGCATAAAATGAACACACTTAGAAGTGATGGCCATAAGATATACGGACTGACTATAAACAAGACGTCCCTGTCGCCTATGGACACTAAACGTTGGATAGCTATTGATGGGATAAACACGTACGCTTATGGGCATGAGAAAATTGAACATGTCACGAAACCAGAGAAAGTTTGAGGCTATTTACTACAGCCCGGCGTGGGTACTGGAAAAGAGCTAGTGCTGTAGATAAGCTAGCTAAAATGGCTGAAGTACCCACGGAGGAGGCTGCCAAAGCGTGGCTTGAAAAACAAGCCCTGTGGCAGATCTATTTGCCGGCACCACGCCACGTGCCTAGAAGGAGGTTCGGTATTAACATACCTAATAGCGTTCACCAGGCAGACCTACTGTTCCTACCCCACGACAAGAGGTACAAGTATGCCTTAACCGTAGTGGACGTAGCCAGTCGCTACAAAGGAAGCTGAACCCTTGACCGCGAAGACCGTCGCCCAGGTAGCCAGAGGATTGAACGCGCATACAAACGCTGATCCGCTGGCGTGGCAACAGAGCTGCAAGTTGACCCGGACGGGAGTTCATGAGTGCCGTGTCACAACTGCTAGACAAACACGATACAAAGGTCAGGCGTGGCGCGGCTGGAGCCCATCGCAGCCAAGCCATAGTTGAGAGATTCAATAGGACTTTGGCAGAAGCTTATTCGGGCATCAGTATGCTAGGGAGATGGCAACCCGGAAAAGCGATCGACTGAATGGGTCGCGAGGTTACCCAAGGTGGTGTCGGCAATCAACTATGAAGTCACCCGGCTCACTGATAAGAAACCGGCAGACGCTATCAAACTAAAATCAATAGTTGCAGAGTCGGCTGCTCCATTGCGTGGGAAGGAGAAACAGATACCAGATAGGGCCCTAGTGAGGTATCTATACCAGCCGGGGAACACGAGGGTGATAGCCGTGGCGAGCCACCGATCCTATATATGGTCAGTCAAAACTTACAACATAGATAAAGTGGACATCAAAGCAGACGAGCCAAACTTGTACTACTTGAGGGATGGGCCAGGTAGGGGGTTTGTGAGAGAAGAATTATTGATCGTACCGTACGGTACAGTGTTACCTCCAGCATAGCGGTGTCCCATTACTCCAGCCATGCCCCCGGTAGCGCGGCTAGGAGGTGCGTTCGCATCCCCCAACTTTTGTAGTAGGGGTAATGGTAGCAAGAGCTAAGGGTCCGACCAAAGCCTTACTTGTGAAATAAGGCTTTGCAGAGGCTTTGGTTAAAAGTGATCCAGAACCCCCATTGTATATACTACTCGTGTGATGCGGCTTCACTTCCAAGAATTTCATCGAATTACCGCTATGTTAAACAGGTGTTATATCACGCGAGACTAAATAGTCCCTTAGAAAAATGTGTGTTTTTTCAACTTACTTAACTTTTTGTTAAATAGTAGTACATATGTATTTTCTGTACTTGAATGCTTGAATTTCGTTTTAGTAATTGCAAACAAAAACGTATTTTATCAAATTTGTGTGTGAGTTGTTCATTTAGAGGCGAGACGTGACACCTGTGACTTGTGACACTTGTCACGGGCACAACAGGGATGTGAAACCTTGGAACTTGCATCTCACCTTGTTCAGACCTCACAACAAGTACACTGAACAACTCTTCCCAATATGCTGCCATCAACCTTCACTCTGTCATTCACCTTTATCGGAGATAGGGATGACGTCATGTGAGTGGATGTTCGACAAAACAGCACAACAGCAGACGTATTGTATTACCCAAACTGAAACATGAGTCTCGTTAACCAAATCAGACAATGACCTACTTTCCAGCCGATCCGAATTTTCTCGTGTGAAAGTGAAAAGAGACGCTACAAACAACCATTATTACACTGAATTCCACTTCCCTGTTTCAAAAGAAAATAGTATTTACAAATTGATTTTGAAACAATCGTATTTCTACATTATGTGTCGAGGTTTAGGCATCATGTCGTTAAATAAGACGTCACAGACTGCCCCTGTTTGAAGAGGTCGTACAATGATTCACAATTCTTCTGGCTCACTGGTTACACCTGTTATGTGTTCTTTGCGCTTATTAAATGTATTTTTGTAACGTACAATGCTATTGATTTAATATGAAGTCCGTACCAGACGGCCTGACCTTTATAGCGGCCGATCTTCGTTTTGAGATTTCCACGATTTCCAGATGTCCGTTTGTCAGAGCAGGCTATACCTACGACAGAGCACGCCGCACGTCGTGTTTGCAAGGATTCGAATTAGCGTAATATTGCAATATTTAAGTGATTAGATGTATCAAATTACACTGATTAATATATATAATATATATCCAGTTGAATAAGTTGGTCTCAAAATTCTGGACTGGTAACTGAACTAAGTTAGCATAATAGGGCCGGAACCCAGTCAGTGGGAAAGGAGAATGTAATGTGATCAATGTTTTTACTTGCTTGCAACATTGTATTTGTTTTGTTTTTCTACAGCTGTCATTTCCAAATGTTCACATGGAATGTTGATACATTTATAATTCTACTACGTCTCTGACGTCATTAGTATTCACGTGAGATAAGCGCATGCATGCTGACCTCATTCTAGCTGCATGCCTAAGAGCGTTTAGACGTCGGTTAACCTGGCCGTTGTTTTTTACGTTTTCCTAGCCTGAACAATCGAGCGTAGACGCTACTCTACAAGAAACGTCCTTGGTAGAAGTTATATTTAGGAAAATTTGGTATATTTTAAACCCTATTTTCACCATGGTTTTGTGTTCAACATGAACAGGTCACGTGAGAAAATGGGAGACCCCTCGACCACGTTTGTCGATTTGGACATCGATCATGGGGCGGATGCAGCGTGTGTTACTACCGATGGGGAATTATTGTTAAAGAATGATTCAGCGGCTAGAAAATCATCTGAAAAAAGCCTCAGTGGCACACGTGAACGAGGCCTGACAGTCGGCCACCACTCATAGTCCGGGTAAACGCGTTTGGATGGATACCGATACTGGTTCCAAAAAGTTGCATAAAACTGACTCAATTGTTTGGTCGGATGATGACGATGTCACGGAACTATTAATGAATAACCCTTCCATTCATTTTTGGAGGACATCGGTCAAAGTTATGATTTTGAAGACGTCACCCCGGACCCCGTGTCTGATAAACTATCGAGAATAGTTGACAAACGTTTTTCTGGGAAATTGTCAAAAGATAAGATAAAAAAACTATATGAGAAACACCAGCGACCCAAAACTGTGAGAAATTAATTGTGCCTTAAATTAATATCGAAATCTGGAAAATATTAACAATAATGTCAAGAGAAAAGCTTACGATTTTGTAACCTTCAGAAATCTATCATCAAGGCCAGTATCGAAATGTGCAGAAAGCACGTGCTGAGGGCAATACACCAGACTGGAAGTCGATGATTCAGTTGCCAGCTGACACTTTGGCCTTGTTGGGTCAGTGGAACGTAATGTCAGGACACAGTGACATGTAATGTCAGTGCACATTGACTCGTAATGTCAGGTCACATTGACTCGTAATGTCAGGACACAGTGTCAATTAATGTCTGGTCACAGTGACACGTAATGTCAGGACAAAGTGACACGTAATGTCAGGACACAGTGACACGTAATGTCAGGACACAGTGACAAGGAATGTCAGGACAAAGTGACACGTAATGTCAGGACACGGTGACACGTCATCTCAGTGCACAGTGACACGTAATGTCAGGACACGGTGACACGCAATGCCAGGACACAGTGACACGTAATCTCAGTGCACAGTGACACGTAATGCCAGGACACAGTGACACGTAATGTCAGTGAACTGTGACACGTAATGTCAGGACACAGTGACGCGTAATGTCAGTGAACAGTGACGCGTAATGTCAGGACACAGTGACACGTAATCTCAGTGCACAGTGACACGTAATGTCAGGAGACAGTGACACGTAATCTCAGATGTGGGCTTGGGCTTGGGCTTGGTGGCGAGTGGACGTGTGTTTGAAGCTCTCCCGACAACAGCGTGTATGTGAATACTAAACCACATGTCATATCACATTGGACATTTTGAGACTCATTGGTGGTAATTCTGTATGGATATATTTTGCGCTGTTTGGAAATTATGTGGACGGGAATATTAAAGAAACCAGGAAAAGGCGCATCCTAAGGTAGTCCTTCTTTTCATACAAGCCAGACTGTTTAAGTATGAGTAACGTAATCTCGCCACCAACGTAAACTCGTCACCACTGTAAACTCGTCGCCAACGTAAACTCGTCACCAACGTACTCAACACAGAGGCCAACCTCTTTTGAATATGGTATCTTGAAAGAACTTCATGATATGATTGGAGAACATGGCAGGCATACGTGTGAAGAAAAGCTGATAGAGGTGTACAAAAATGAGGAAAATGAACTGAACAACATTAGATCTTCCCTGTATAATATTGCAAAATATGACAAAGAAGAGTTTCCGGACGGATCCTTAATCAAAAGAGTGAAGAGAAGTGGTCAGGCTAAGAGCGTTATTATGAAATATGCAGCTTCATCAATGGGTCTGTGCCTGCTATACAGCTTCATCAATGGGTCTGTGCCTGCTATACAGCTTCATAAATGGGTCTGCGCCTGCTATACAGCTTCATCAATGGGTCTGTGCCTGCACATGTCATGCAGTCAGAGGTCATGAGTCGCTACAAACCTAAGTCCGATATGGATACCTTTTCTCGACACAACTGAGAACTATACACAGAAGGGAAAAGACATACTGTCATGTTTCTTCACAAACCGTATGTGTATGCACGAAGCAACGTTTCTAGGAGATATCTGATAAAGTTGATAACTTTCAAGAAACATAGGAAAGATATATGTGTCAGATGATAGACGCCCTCGAAAAAAAGAAACAGGATATTGCATATCTGAAAATCCAAGTTCACGAAAATTAATCTCGGGCAGCTAGTCTGAAGCACGATATATCTATGCTAAGAGATGATTTGAA
Source organism: Haliotis rubra (assembly GCF_003918875.1). NCBI lineage: Eukaryota > Metazoa > Mollusca > Gastropoda > Lepetellida > Haliotidae > Haliotis > Haliotis rubra. The sequence goes on along the minus strand of NW_025765020.1, from coordinate 282,733 downwards.
ATGTAAAAGCAGGGATACTCTACAACTGGTCTCTCCCTGGTAAAAGCACTGGAGTTCAAACTCTACCTGACATTATAGACTCAAAAATAATGGCTATTGACAAGAGAACATGCGCTATTGAAGGAAAGCTTGACTGTATTAACACAAGAAACAAGCTTTTGTACTCTGAAGCGGTGAAAAGTCCATGCTACGATGACATGAACAGAACACCGAGAAACAGAATTACAACACAAGCGACGGTTCATTGTGAAGCAATCAGTATTCCAGATAGCCAACTTAGTGACGGCGAGAACTCGTTAATTAGCCCGCAACAATCGAAACAGGAGATGTCACCTGACCAGAAAAACAATAACGTGAATAATGACGCAACACAATCTCAAGTGAAGACAAACTTACAAGAACGGTTAAATTTACAGAACATTGGCGAACGGCTTTTTCGGGAGCCTCACCCTTCTGACACAAAAGACTCTATCTACGTAAAGGCGGAACAGCCTTTTGATATTGTGAAAGATGCAATCAAGGACTATTCATCTGAAAGGGGAGTAACAATTAGCAACATGAAGCTTTTAAAGCATTGGGAAGGACGAAACCCAACTCACACTATCCGACTGAATGTCCCAACGCAATGTGCTAAAGTGGTACTATCGGATGAAAAGTTCTGGCCTGCTAATGTGCATTGCAGGGGAATGGGTGCCTAACCGTGCATGGTACTCAAACGATAGATTAGGAGATGAAAACGAAAACTCATGATAATGTCAAACATGTCGTATACTACCCTCTTACTTATCATGCCTCGGATTGCAGCCTGGAACATTAGAGGAACCCGTGAACTATGTACAAGGCTGGATAGCACAGACATCTTCTTCTTCGCTCAATGAACACAATTCATCATTCGTAAACGGAATTCATGACGATTTCGATGTCTACTGTAAGTGTAACCTTGACGCGACAACCCACCACAGAGGCCAAGGCGGCATATGTGTTTTTGTGTGTAAAGGTGACTGGTGAAGAGTGTCAATACTAGATACGCCCGAGAGTGATCATGTGCTAGGTATAAGTCTAGAACATGGCAGTAGTATGACCTACGTTATGGGTACAAGACTACATTCCACAAATGTCCTGGGCAGTGTTTATATCGACCAACTCCATTTTGTGATGAACCTATATGATATATATTCACAGTATGGTCAAACCATACTCACTGAAGACTTTAATACAGACATTAGGCACTTTGTTGCCAAGAGGACTCGATCTCACTGTCTCCAGAGAGTACTTGACGGACGCGACCTGTATTCAGTCGTGCCCTTAGACGATAAATGTAAATATACGTTCTCAACCAAAAGTGCTAGTACGAGAACAATGATAGACTATGTTTTTATAACAATGACTATATCCACAACGTAATAGGTTACACCATCGATACCAAGATATCATACAATGTGTCTGATCACCTACCCATTCATGTCTGTGTTAAAATTGATTATGCATGCGTGTCTTATGGATGGTCTAGGCTCATTTGGAGAAAGGCATCTGATGTCGACCGCATGATCTATCGTTACGAAACTGAAAACTACTTTCGTTACGATACACACGACCTTCCTGACTTCTCGTCCCATGCTGAGTATATTGAAATGTACAATCAGCACATAACTGATATTTTACTGTCATGTGCGTCTATAAGTATCCCGTCATCAAGGTTTCAACCATTTCTGAAACCATATTGGAAAGCAGAAAATCTAAATAAACTACATGATGAAATCCATCAGGCAGCGGAAATAGACGTACATGAATATTTTAAGCTTACAAAAAGGTATAAACGACCTACAGGTCTAGTAACCAGTATCGTATACCAAAATCATGCAGGCAATAATGCAGAAAATATCTGTAACACTTTTGGCCAATACTTCAAGGTTCTATCTGTACCAAACATGGAAAGTAGCTTTGATAATCACTTTGCTGGATAAATTGAGCGCTCAATATCAAGTATTGAATGTCTTGAGAAAAGTAAAAATATATGTGAAAGAGACATGTATTCACCGCTGAATGAACTATTCACTCTCAGCGAGATTATAGCTGTCGTCCAAAGGCTAAAACAAACAAAGTCCCAGGGCCCGATGGACTCGCTAATGAACATGTCAAGTATGTTCAACAATATCATCACAAGCTTTTAATGTTGGCCATATTCTGCCCCTGCATAAAGGCCACGGTAAAAGTAAAGCTGACCCCTCCAGCTACAGGGGAGTAACATTAACGTCGATTCTCAGCAAACTGTTTGAAAGATTGCTCCTTAACAGAATTGAAAAGTGGACAGCTGAAAATATAACGTTTCCCCACAACTTCCAATTTGGCTTTAGAAAAGACTTTAGTGCTGAGACAGCAGCTCTCACACTTGTAGAAAGTATTGCATACTATAACTAAAAGGATTCACCCGTCTACTGTGCTTTCCTTGATAACGAGAAATCATTTGACCGTGTTTGGCTTGACGGTCTATTCTACAAACTCTACAATCTTGGAATTACTGGGAAACTCTGGCGGATACTACGCCTATCCCATAGTTCAATGCATTCATGTGTAAGTTTTGCTGCTTTTAAGTCCGATCTATTTCACATTAGACAAGGCGTGGGCCAAGGTCGAGTTTTGTCTGCCTGGCTATTTTCTATATATATAAATGATCTACTACATGCTCGCTCGGCAAGAGGTCTGCCCATACCAACCCACACACAACGCAACACCTGAGTAAATAAACAAGCAGTTTATTACACAGCAGTCACTGAACGATTTTACATAATCAGTCAATTATAGCATAGTTTACAATTAATCATTAGAACCTGTTCACAATGCAATCAGATATCAAAGTACATAAACATCACATGTAGATTCGTTATATACGGCACATACTACATTAATCGCGATACATATTCCAATGTACACAACAATAGTTCAGTACACTACACAGGAGTGCTAAATAACAGACTGAATACATTCTTAGATACCAACAACATACTTAACCCAACACAGGCAGGCTTCAGACAAGGGTTTTCAACATGTGATAACATTTTTGTTATGCAAATGATGATCCAAATACTAAAACTCTCCAAAATGAAACTATATACGGTATTTGTAGATTTCACTAAAGCATTTGATAAAATCTGGAGAACTGGGTTGTGGCATAAACTTACAAAAACTGGGATAGATGGGAGATTTTTCACGCTCATAAGAAATATGTATCACAACATAAAATCTAGGGTAATGATTGGAAATACCATATCAGATGAATTTCCGTGTTACGAGGGTGCGCGACAAGGTGAAAACCTGTCGCCCCTTTTGTTCTCGATATACCAAAATGATCTTGAACAACACCTCTTTGACAGTAGTGGTAATGGTTTTAAATATGAAACGAAAACTAACAGTATCGACCTCTTACACCATTTTATTATATTGCTATACGCAGATGACGCTGTACTGTTCAGTGAAAATCCAAAGGATTTACAAAAATCCCTAAATGTCTTCTTTCATTACTGTAAGAAATGGAAACTTAAAGTAAACTTATCTAAAACGAAAGTTGTTATCTTTGGAAGCCGACCCGCGAAATCTTCGAAACTCCAGTTTACCTATGAAACTGAAACTATAAGTATTGTAGATACATACTATTACCTTGGAATTAAATTCCATAGGAATGGGCGATTTGTCCAAGCAATTAAATCACTTACGGAAAGCGCCACCAAAGCAATGTATTGCCTTTTAAAGTAATCCAGGAATGTTAATTTACCTTTAGATTGCCTTTTCGATGCATTTGATGTTATGGTTGTTCCAATTCTATTGTATGGCTCAGAGATATGGAGACACGAGAACTTAGAAATAATAGAAAGAATTCACTTAAAATTTCTGAAATTAGTTTCCGGTTTGATAAATAGCACCCCAAATTATATGCTTTACGGTGAATTTGGAAGGGAGTATCTGAGTATTAAAATCCATAAGCGATTTATTTCACATTGGCATAAATTAGCCTCTGAGAACACATATTGGAAGCCATCCCAGATTATATATAACTGTGACAATACAAATAAAGTTCCATGGCTACGTTTTGTGAAACATATCCGTGATATGACGACAAAACTAAACATCTCAACAGAAGTATAAATATTGTTGTTTCTGAAAATAAAGATAAAATGAAACATATCAACAGAAATGTAAATATGGATGTTTCCGAAACTGATAACAAAATGAAATACATCAACAGAAGTATAAATAATGATGCTTCTGGAATCGAAGATGTTGATACATATACTGTAGACGCTCATATTGACATAGCTGATGAAGATGATAATATTGTAGATGTTGATAAACATGTCGTAGATAATGTTGACGTTGACATTTATGATACTAACGCTGATGATTATGGTGGCGATGGTGGCGATGGTGGTGATGATGATGATGATGATGATGATGATGATGATGATGATGATGATGATGATGATGATCATGACGATGATGATGATGATGATGATGATGATGTGATGATGATGATGCTGACTACATTTTAAACTATTTCGCTCTTAAATTTGTAAGTGTTAATGTATGTGGACTAAGATAAAGATTAGAGTATTCGGAATTTGTTAACCTTATAGAAAGTAAACATATCATTGGACTGCAAGAAACTGAAACAAATGAATTAGATGACATACAGCATGATGGGTATACACTCAGGAATAGAGTAAAAACAAACAGAAAATCAGGAGGAATTGGAATAGCTGTTAAGAACGAGTACAAAGATTTTATTACATTAGTAGAGAAGGATAATGATTATGTAATGTGGATAAAAATGTCAAAAAATCTATTTGATATTGAACAAGATCATTATTTAGGAATAGTGTATAGAAAGATCTCTAGAAAGATCATCTCAAGATGTCGGTAAAGTAAACAATTTTGGTTATACACTTATAGATATTTGCAAGAATTTGAATTTATTCATTGTAAATGGAAAGGTGGGAAGTGATAAACATATTGGGAAGTTAACTTGAAATGACAAAACTTTAATCGATTAAGTTCTTACTTCCCCAAAGAGTTTAATACTTTTTACCGATTTTGATGTTTTAGACTTTTCTCCCTTCACGTCAGATGTTCACTGCCCATTATCGTTCACATTGACACAGCAAAAATAACTTAGTTTCCGTTTTTGCGGAAACCTAATGGATACTGGGTAATGTAGGTTTCCGCTAGGTTTCAGTATCCGGAAACAGACAATGCGAGTTTCCGCATAGTTTACAAAACTGAAACTAACAAATCTAGGTTTCCGTCAAGTTTCTACAACTGAAACTATCATTATGCGTTTCCATTTAGTTTCAGTTCGCTGAAACATTCATAGCAAAATGACTTAGTTTCCGCTATTGCGGAAACCTAATGGATACTGGGTAATGTAGGTTTCCGCTAGGTTTCAGTATCTGGAAACAGACAATGCGAGTTTCCGCATAGTTTACAAAACTGAAACTAACAAATCTAGGTTTCCGTCAAGTTTCGTCTTAGTTTCCGCTATTGCGGAAACCTATTGGATACTGGGTAATGTAGGTTTCCTGTATGTATGTATGTGAGAAGCCACATTAAGAGGGAATCTTCAGCATTGGAGAACACAACTTCTGTATGAATATGCAAATAATCAAAATGTCAAAGCACTACAATATTTTATGCATATGATGAAATGAGGTCTACTAGTGCAGGCATAACATACTTGCTGTGGTATTTATTAAACAGATTTCAAATTCAAATGTGTGTTGTATGGGCCCATATACATGAAGTGTACATTTGAAGCTGCCTCAATGTATCTTAACATATACACACTAACAATCTCACATAGTAAAGACTTGACAACTTGCTGACAGCAATCCTCTGATCTGGTACATATGAAGCAGAGCCTGAGTTTGTTTTGCCACACATAGAAATGGGAAATATAACCAAGTTGATTACAACAAGGCTTGAACCAGTCCACAACCGCAAACAGATTGTGTATGCTCTACTTAAGATCTGTGGGTGAATATGAAGAGTCTTGGTTGATGTCTGGCACAACATCGTTGCCATCCTCATCGACTCCGCATCATTCTGCAAATACAATACATACAATGCTTAGTAAAATTACAAAAACAGCCAAAATAACACATGTATACATATTCAAAACATGCACAGTGGTACATCTGATCACAATGAAATTATAAAATTAGAACGACTAATTTGTACATGTAACCAAAGATTTTTCAATCACAAAGGAAAGATCTGTAGTATACATGTATATTGTATCTTCCATTGGACATGTCAATCACTTATTGATTGATTGGTATCAGCACATAGTAGCCAACCCAGTATTCTGAAGCAAATTGTGGTAATAATAATTACTGTTACTGTTCTCATATTCAAGGTAACATCTACTACCAAATCGCCAATTGAAATCTAAGCATAGGTAAAACGGTACATACATATTTTAAATAGATAGGATAATGTTTAAACACTGAATGTAACACCTGATTATATATGTGATCTTATTCATTTCAAATTGAAATGACCAACTCAACTGAGAAAAGCATACAAAACCTAACATTTCCCATGAATGAGAAATCGTGGGTATGTCTTAGTTTTATCAACCCTTTAAGGAAACATTCACAGCAATATAATAACATAAAATATTATTTTTTAATATTACCTTTACTTTAAAAACTGTAAATGTGTAATACAACTTATTCCCTTTCAGTTACAGTTACATGTCTGATATACAATAATTAAATATATTCATTATTGACATTTGATGGATAGCAAAGGGAGAGATCAAACTTAAGTCGTTAAGCGAAACCTTTGAAGTGAAGTATCTTTGACGACTAACCTGATGAGAAACTGCCGTCCATTCCAGACGGAGCCCGTGTTTCCTTGAAACAAACGACTGGTAGTGCGGACAGAAAACTGGGGCTTTTTCTTGGAACTGAAAACATATCAACTTATTATTACACTGGAATCCACGCACTGTTACATTTTGAGTGATTATATTTTTCACAGAGATAAAGAAAATTATTCTGTGTATCTATTTAGTGTTTACTTGATTTTGACTAATTGCTTATAAATAAAAAATATTGTTTTAAGATTTCCTTTAATGAAATTAGGAGCATGGTATGGTGTAACTATAAATGATTACCAAGCCAAACCTCTTGTCAAAGTCAGTGGATCCACAATACGTGTCTGTAAATCAAATAATTGAAACAATGATTCTTTTAGAAATTTTATACGTGACTTGTGTCAATGCATTGTAAGGCTTAGAGGTTTAACAAGTAATTACACAAATTATTACACAAAGCTATGAGTGTAAAGTATATGTATGATGGTTTTGATGGTTAAAAAATGATAAAATAGATGAACTGGTATAATTGGATAAATACCGCCATATAGCTTGAATATTGCTGAGTGCGGCGTAATACTAAACTCACTCACTCAGATATATTGAGCTGACATCACATATAAACTAGTAATATATACTGCAAAATTAAATAAGGAAACTTATAATACTAGGGAATAATATACGTAGATCTAGGTGTAGAACTGAAAAGAATGAACATGATATAAGCATGTCTAATATACTTGCATGTTTTGAGCTCAATACGAAAATTACTTACATGATGAAGGTTTACGTCCAGCAGAAATATTTTCGTATATAGCATACTCCTGACAGGGTTTTGAAAAATCACCTTTTTGCCACTAACACAAGTTCTCATGAGTAGGACTCATGAAGCTCGATGAGGACTTTTAAAGTAACGTGAATATGTTTTCAGAGTTATTCACTGTTAATTATCTCTAGGCCTACATGTTGATGCTTGACACTGAGGAGGAGCAATTAGTGCCCATAATGCGATGAAAAGACCCTTAAGCCCATACAAGCCCACTGTTGTCACTTTGGGTACTCACATTCAATCTGCTCATTTCCACCTTTCACGGTCCCCTTTGATGTCGGCAATGTAAACAAATAAAAACAATGGCGACGGGATCACGTCCACCGAGACTACCTAAATCATTATAAAAACACACAGCTGACATTTTAGGTGTATAGTGTGTGTTTATTTTGTAGTATAACGCGGAAAGACATGGTCAAATTGTAATGTTAGATTTAGATTAAAAACACAAACAACAAAGTGTTTTTCCCGTGAGTCTTTGCGAGACGCCATTTTCATAGCCGCGTCAGTTTCCCTCAAAGCGCTTGAAGAGAGAATTCGCGACCTGGAAAAGAAAGATCGAAATGGCTGCAGAAACTCGCAGTACCACGACCCTGTCAGGTAAGACCAATTTATTTTGTTGTCAAATAACGTTTAATGAATTATTTACGTTACGTACAGAAATCCGGATTGGTAAACAAGCTAATCTATCGAATTACGGTCACTGGCCATAGGTATTCGTCACTATGTATTATTTCCATAGGCTTACATGTTAATTTGGTGCAGCTAGAAAAATGTGTTGAATTTATTTAATATCCATTTGATATTGTTCATGTTTGCACATGGGTCATGAATCATCCCCGCTACAAAGACATAATTACTGTTTTATTTTCAATTCAGTATTTCAAGAATGACCACACTGATGCATGTCGTGGTTTTGGCAATTTTTAACATGGCGGTCTATGGGGAAAGAATACGCAATGTTGTATATATGTTGCTCATGTAACTACAATGCGGAAAATACTTGAAGGAAATTATGTATCTGTTACCAAGATGATTTCCTAACAACCTGCACAATTTGAAAACCAAAACTGAATTATTAGAATTACATAGCTACACTAAAACAGCCTGCAAGTCTATGAGAATTTTGCCGACTGACGTATACTTAAGTCCATGACCGCATAAACAGTTTTGCTCGAACTATTTTCAAAGGTTGGTAAAGTAAAATAAGTCTATCGAAAATATAGCAAATAGATTAAATATTAATGGATTTGTTTTATTCATTTAGGCTGTTGTGAGGAAACATGTGTCACGACTACTCCTGGAGGAAAAGAATGACCATACTGAAGGTATGTGTTTATGGTACTATGAAACATACACATAAGTTCACTTTGAATATTTTATTATTATGCTTCCCTAGATACATTTTCACAAAATGAACCAAACCAAGGTTACATTTGCAAATGGATTTGAATAACAGGTAACTTAATCATGATTTCAAATTGGACCAAGTAAAGCTTTAACTTCACACCTGTGTGAAATTGCAATCAAACTGACCCCTTGATTTTACAATACCGTAATTACTCCAAGGTTATGTCACATGAGATAACTAAACTTCATTCATCAGGATGTTTATGACAGGCCGTTCACTTACTGATTGCATAACCTGAAGTGATAAATTTGTAGTTTGCTTGTTGGTATAAAATGTCGCTGTAATTGTTTTTTTAAAACTCGAATGAATGAATGGGGAAATGCAAAGAAAAGTAACGTGTTATTGTTTGTTTTTTTCAGCAAAGCTGATGATGAGTCTGGAGACTGTATAATAGATGACCAAGGATGGTCAGCAGGAACATGTGAAGGTAATTTTGACCTATCTGTAGTGACTTTCATTATAAATAGTAAATAATTTCCAATTAATAGTGTAGAGACAAGGTTTATTGATGTCAACTCCTTTATTATGTGAAAACATGTTTCAGAGTGAATGTTTACCCCTTCGTCAGGTATAAGCATTCACCCGAAACGTGTTTTATCACATAATAAAGGCGTCGACATCCGTAAACATTCATGTCTTGTATTATTCACGTCTATATACACTGGGTGAATATACTTGTGCCTTCAACAATACGAGTGACTGACTGAGTTTAGTTTTACGCCGCTCTTAGCAATATTCCAGCACCATCACGGCGGGGGACACCAAAAATGGGCTCAACAATACGAACTGTAAGAGATTGAATATAGCAACTTGATGAAAATCTATTACTAGTACCATTATAACTATATAGAAAAAGCAATAAATGTTCATATATATACATGTATATATATATATATATAACCTATTACTACCTCTGGTCTGGGAAGCATGTAACTCCAGAGCAAATTTTGTATAGATTGTGTGTCCTCTTTAGAAAATAAGATATTTCATTCGGTCAATGAAGTGTGATGACTTGCATAATTTGAGTTTTGAGAAAACCAGTGCAAAGTGTCATTGTTCACTTTAGTCCTCGTTTATTCAAACTTCCTTTTGGATTACTCATTTTAAATCATCCTTGGCATTGTCAGTTTCTTGTTGATTGATGTTTGTATAATTTATCAAAATAACCTAGTAATTCGTTATTACCTGCCATTTTCAGAAACTTGCACAACGCCTCAACAGACTTGCATCTATCGATTGGCCAGCTAGACGAAAGAAAAAGGTAGCGACAACACTCACCATAGACATGACATCACCAGTCGTGAGTGACGAAGATGACGTCAATTAGCTGCTTCCGTCCCCTTTGCCTGGGAGTCCAGCAAGCTTAGGACATACACGACGACACTGGACTTGGAAAGAATCTACACCTCCACTGCTCTCGTCAAGGCCAACATGAGGACGAGGATGAGGCATCAAACCAAAGTAACAGAGGGATCTCCGCCAGGGATGCCCCTAAGTGGGCTAACTGACCAACTCTTGCAATTTAATTGAATTTATTTTTAATTTCATAATGTAATTTTTATTTTGTTTTATTTTTGTATTGCAAGCTGTATGTTGTGTTATTGTATGATGTATATCATAGTGGATGTTTGGCGATAGTTGTGACATGGAGTGTGTGGCTGAATGCCAGGGCGTGCAAATAAATGTCCGATGCAGCTAGTTTTATTACTGTGTTAAGTTGTATGATATTGTTATATTTCACCATTAGCATGAATTTAGAAATAAATTTCATATCTAAAATGCTATTTCAAGATAATAAGTGAATGAAAGTTTAACTGATGAAATATTACTACTTTGTTATAAATGATATATGATTTCTTAAACTGGATTGAGTTATGCCAAAATGTTTTGCCCTGTTCTTTAGTGCTATATTACGAGTTATATGTATGATCTTTATTTGCCTTAAATGCTAATTCATATTCATGTTGAGAAAATAAAACAATGAATCTTATTATATATTCTGTTGTTTTTTAAGTAAACGTCATGATAATAACAATCGCTTATATTGTTTTTAAGAAGAGTTTATGATATGAATAAAGAAGAATGTTTAAATTTGGCTCTTTCAAACGCACATGAAAAACTGTGAACCTGAAACTGAAACCGGTAACTGAAACAATGCGGAAACTATGTCGGATTGTTGGTAACTGAAACTATGCGGAAACTATGTCGGATTGTTGGTAACTGAAACTATGCGGAAACTATGTCGGATTGTTGGTAACTGAAACTCTGCGGAAACCTGTTGGAGTCTTAATAACTGAAACCTTGCGGAAACCTGATGGATTCAAAGTTAACTGAAACTCAACGGAAACTTGTTGGAGTGTGGGTAACGGAAACCTTGCGGAAACCCTTAGAAAGTGGATAATTGTAAGTTTCCGTTATTGCGGAAACTCAGTGTAACAGAACGGAAACTCACTGGATTCTAGGTGGAAACATAAGTTTCAGTCCACTTTCCATCAGGTTTCCGCATTGCGGAAACCAATTTTTTTTTGCTGTGTGAAAAGCAAGTATATTCCCGATGTAGTAAAGGTACCTAAACTTATTCATCATGTAGATAACAGCAAAACGGCTAAACCTAAACGTTATAATCTCGATAAAATAGCAACTTTTCGCCAAAATGTTGACATGAATAGAGTAAAAAAAATTACAAATCTTGTCCGTACAGCGGTATCCAACCATGACGATTTATCGATTATCAACACGCTCTCCGATCGCTTCGCGCACTTGCTTGTTAATGCTGCACGTGAAACATTTGGGACACGACAACATATGAAATACACACCCCGCTATCGTAAGAACAAGCCGTGGTTCAATATAGAATGTAGAAAGTTCAGAAAAAGATTCCATAAAGCAAAACGAAAAGTTAACGAAAATAAATCACAGTCTAATCTTCAAAACCTACACACCGATTCGAGAGCTTACAAGAAATGCCTAGATGAACATATTAGAAAACATAGGATATCTCTTGAAAATTTGTTTAGAGAAAAAATGAAAAATGCACCGAAAGAATACTGGGAATTTCTCAAAGATAGAAACCCGAAAGATAGCATCGCGATTCCTGATACCAAAACTTTTTTTGAATACTATAGAGATCTAAATGCAGAAAACTACAGCAAACATGAATTGAATTTCAAAGAAAGTAACCATCCCGATTATGAATATTACTGTAGTATTCTTAATAAAGACATTAGCATTGAAAAAATTATGTCTATCGCCAAAACACTTAAACGAAATAAAGCAGCGGGCTTGGACAATAATGAAAATGATTACATAATCGATACTATTGACATCTTTGCCCCCTTCTATGTTCAATTGTTCAACCTCGTTTTTACAACAGGTAAAATTCCCGATTCTTGGCTGATTGGAGTTATAAAACCGATATACAAAAACAAGGGTGACCAACTTGACCCAAGTTCATACAGACCTATAACTGTTTTAAGCTGTGTTGGAAAATTCTTTACCTCTATACTAAACTCGCGTTTAACATCTTTCGTTGAACAAAACAATATCATCACTCCCGCTGAAGCAGGTTTTAGAAAACATTTTACAACATCTGATAACATATTTATTTTGCGGACAATTAATAGTATACTGACATCACAAAGGCAAACTCTCTACTGTGCCTTCATCGACTTCACAAAAGCATTTGATACTGTCTGGCGAATCGGTCTATGGACGAAGATGCAAAAGTCCGGTATACATGGAAGATTTCTTGAGCTCGTAAAAAGTATGTATCGTAACACTAAGTCAACAGTAACTACACAAAACAGTACATCCGATTATTTCCCATGTCAAAAAGGGGTACGGCAAGGAGAGAACTTATCGACACTTTTATTTTCAATTTGTCTTAATGATCTAGAGAATAATCTGTATGAGGATGGTTGCGAAGGAGTTAACTTGGAATTATGTAATGAAAATGAAATACAAATCTGGCTGCAAATTTTATTGCTACTTTACGCTGATGACACTGTTTTATTTGGCCTTACTCCTAAAGCCCTACAAAAGTATTTTGATTCTTTCCATGAATATTGCACTAATTGGCAACTAAATGTAAATGTATCAAAAACGAAAAAATTAGTATTCGGTTCAGGCCCAGCAGCTAAATCAAAAATGATATTTAAATTTGGGGAGAAAAATCTTAGTTTAGTTGACAGTTATGTATATCTTGGTATAAAACTACACAGAAACAAAAGAATGGTAACTAGCATAAAAGCTATAACCGAAAACGCTACAAAGGCTATGTATAGCCTGCTGAAAAAAGCAAGAAATTTGAATTTGCCCATAGATTGTTTATTATCGGCTTTTGATGTGATGATAACACCTATTTTATCCTATGGATCAGAAGTGTGGGGATTTGAAAAACTTGACTTAATAGAGAATATTCACCTAACATTTCTGAAACTTGCATCTGGACTAAGCAAATCTACGCCGAATTTTATGGTTTACGGCGAACTTTGCAGAACTCCAATATCTATTAAAAAATATCAACATATGTTATCCTTTTGGCACAAACTAACATATACTGATACACTTAAACTATCCCATGTGTTATTTAATTACAGTTTAAATAAATACAATAAAATGTTTAGGTCGGATCCTTGGATTCACTTTATCAAGGGTTTACTAGATAGAATTGGATTATCATATGTATTTTTAAATCCCTCGGTATATACCACGTCTTCTCTAGTTTTGAAAGCTGGACAAGTTTTAACAGACCAGTTTATTCAACAGTGGAGGGAAAGTATCAAATCTAGCCCGAAAGGAATGTATTATCAACATTACAAACAATTTCTTGCTTTTGAAAAATACCTATGAGCTACTTTTACAGAAATATGTTTCTTTAAATGTAAACCTAAATGTAATTGAGACTGGAAGATGGCAAAGTATACCGAGGGATGTAATTTGTAATTTAAGTGTAATCGGTGATGAATTACACTATATTCTTAAATTTCCAGCACTTAATTCATATCTTGAACAATATATACCCACCACAAAATATCTTAACAATATATTTAAATTAGTCCTTGTTCTTTCTCCGACTACTACTAGATATAAGAATTTTTTGTCAAATTTTATCCTACAGTTGCAAAAAATGCTAACCAATCTTTGATAAGCGTTTGTGTTTATCCACCTATTAATATATGCACTTATTTATATATAGGGAACTGTACATATGTATAAGGAATTATTTATTGTATTCAGTTGTCTATCTAAGATGCATGCATATAAATTGTACATGAATTGTTGCTAAAATATGCTCTTGTACCACCGAAGGTGGTTTTTGAATAATAAAATTGTCGAATTGTCGAATTGACGATAACTGCGGTCTGTCCTACGTGTTTCTAAATCCGTCTGTATGCTCTACGCTTTGGCTTTTCTTAATGGTTGAAAACACCTATAGAGCCCAGTTTTTCCAAAATAGGAAGTATAATGTTGATTCACGTTCCAAGGGGGATTATTATAAATATTTCAAAACCCAACCAATCTTAGAAAAATATCTTCTTCTTCTTCCAAAATATATATACTACCCAATTTTGAAGTTTAGAACATCTAACCATAAATTACCAATTGAGACAGGCCGATGGTTGGGCATTCCACGTGAAGGCAGACAATGTCCACTTTGTGTATCAAACGCTGGTGGAGACGAATTTCACTACTTGTTTTGATGTGAAGCTTTTCTCCAACTGCGAAGTCAATCTCTGAACACCTAGAATTTCCAAATTTGCCCATCTTTAAGAAACTCTTGTCTACTACCAGCATAAGCGACCTTAAAGGCCTTTCTAAATTACTGAATCATGTATTTAATGCATTTAAGAAATGAAATAGTGTAATTATCTTATATCTTTCTATCGTGTAAGCTGCTATCTTGTATATTATGTAAATGCATATACGTTTATCTCATGTACCGCCGTTGGCGGTTTGTAGAGAATAAAGAGTTTGGTTGGTTGGTTTGGTAATACAATCTGACATAACGTGAATTACACGGTGTCCTCCCACTTTGCCAGTTTCATTGTCAAGGAAATAATTAAAGTTAATGGTGCAACAAAGGGGATTAGCAAAGGATTAGTAGGAAATTAGTAGGGGTAACACTCAAGTCAGTTCAACTCTTTACCAATTTATTTCATTTTACAAATGTTACTAAAATATATATGATTCATGATATAGATAAAGTTGCAGATACAAAAAATAAACAAATTATACATATATAACTTATAGTCTTGTTATGTTTCTTTAACGTTTCATTTGTCATTTTAAACAAATGATTCGTGTTATAAGTTAAGTTGATACATATATAACGTATAATCATTTTGATAAGAAACTGATAATTGAAGCTGCCAATTGTGACCATTTATCATTGACTAAAGTTGTTTGCATGTGTGAAGACTGTTCATGGCTAACCACGCTCAGAAGCTGGCAATAACCAGCCAGGCATGACCTTCCTAATTAGTGCTTTCTCTCTATTCGTGTTTCCTCTACTTTACTCGTTATTATTACTGTATTTAAAGATAAAAAAGTGCTCCTAGTTTCATAAATCGCATCTTGCAAACTCCACGACTGGAATTGTCCACTTTTAGTGAGAATGACTGATAGTTCAACATACAATAACAAATGGTATTTGTAATCAATACCAAGTGTCTCAGTGAAATCTGGATAAATATATCAGATGCCGCGCTGGGAAAGGACCACTTGCTTGGAATGAAAACAAAGCCAATCTCAGATTTTACACTGTTTATCATTTTCATATACTGAGGTCCGTTCACCTACCCGTTGCACTTGTTCATAAGTTTTGGAACGTGCGTGGGAAGAGTACCGTAACAAGACATAGTTAAATAAAAATAAGTTTATTCCTTCTAACTTCACATTGTCCTCAGAATTCTTTCATTTCACAAAATTTTAGCTTCACGCCTGTGTGGGAATATAGACTTGAGGAATCCTATCAAAATGTTCAAAATTAAAATATTAATTAAAACAGCAAAAAGGCTCATATATCGTGGTCAAGTTGACATAGTATCATGGTCAAGTTGACAGAGTATCACGGTCAAGTTGACAGTGTCATGGTCAAGTTGACAGAGCATCGTGGTCAAGTTGACAGAGTGCCGTGGTCAAGTTGACAGAGTATCGTGGTCAAGTTGACAGAGTATCGTGGTCAAGTTGACAGAGTATCATGGTCAAGTTGACAGAGTATCTACCAGGAGAGCGGAATGTCTGGTTTCGATCCCCACCCAATCATACTAAAAGATGATAAAATGTAGGAGCATAAAGGGGATAACACACGGACTGATCAAGAGTGAGTGAGTGGGTGAGGTTTTACACCGCTTTTATCAACATTACAACAACACCAGGTGAGACACCAGAGATTGGCTCCACACAGTGAACCCATGTAGGGAGTCAAACCCATGTCTTCAGCATGACAAGCGACTGTGTTAACCACTAGGCTTCCCCAAAGCTTTACCACATTGAGTCAATCACAAGTACACATTGTCGGGGGCCACAGCTAGCAATACAGCTCAGTCTGCCACAATCACGTCAACCGTGTGACTGAAAGAATGAACACATCCCCATTCGGTCACTGTGACAAGTCAGCCCCAGTCTGACCACCTCAAGCATGGGTTAGGGGGGATCTGTTCTTCACTTAGATCCTGCCAGGGTCATCCAACCAACCAACATAAAAACCCACACCAATATCTGGTCTGATTATCACCCAAAACATCATAGACGTTATATGATTCAAAAGCGCTGACACAGATGGGGCCCAATTGAGGTTTTGTTTCACAGGCACAGAGTCAACTCCATCTATATATCGTGACACATACAATCTGTACAACCAGGCACACCTGCAAACAGGGGAGTGAACTCTCGACCTAACTCAGGGGCTTGAGCTTTTCCCTCAGGTGTCAAATTACCCAGATTAACATACACATTACCTACAATGTAGACATTAGGTCCCTTAGGGCTAGAGTAGTCATCAATACCACTAAACCTTTCAAAGTCACACGTTATCAGTTACCCCAATCATGATCTACAGGAGCAACAGCGGCATCTCACTGACCAGATTCATTGTAATTTCTTCCATGACACATTGTATATTTTGGGGAAAAACCTAACATGAAATTGGAGTCTGGATCTATATGAATCGTTTTAGGCAAACAAAACTGAAGAACTTCATCAAACCCTTGATAATAAGGCAAGCTCCCATTTTCAGTAACGGAAAATAGCCTACGGAATTACTCCGGCAAACCAAACTAGAGTGCAGGTAGTTGGACAGATTAAAAGACAGTGTAATGTAAAAGTTGTGATCCTAGCAATAAACACAGACATGGTAATATTCCAGCAACAATGTTCACGTTTCCAGACTGATTCTTGTAACTGGAAGTGTGATGTGAGTTGAGAGGCAAGAGTTAGCTCCCCTTATACACACAAGACTCAAGAACTCAAACTCCCTGGGTCAGGATATTACAATAGGATATGTATATAGCGAACATATCCACGTAACCATTACATGCTCCATGCGCTGGTATTAGCCTCGATCACTGGATGTCAATCTCAACGGGACATCGTATTATCAATCTCAACTCCCTGGGGAGTATACAACTCTTGCAGCCACTAGGCGCACCGAGTTTTACGACTTTCTCATCCTTACCCATTCACAGCTGGGTGGACTGGGACACATAGTCACAGTACTCTGTCCAGGTTTACTGCACGTTGCTTACCATCTGGTCATATATCAACGGAATATAGTGCAAAGTCCCGTAGGGTTGCAGTACATTCCAGAACACAGTATATATAGCACTCTGTATATCCATACATGTAAAGTATTACACTTAGAAAAGCGTTACACAGTGAAAAGCACCGCCAGATAATAACAATTAATCTTTTCTTCTGGTCGTCCCCAGATAATCATCATCAAACACGTACTTCATCAGCTCTAAATTATGGTGACTCCAGCGATGGCCCGAATCAGCAACCATACTAAAATAGATGAACTTTTGCATCGTAATATCTGCCGTCTTTCCCATGTGACATTCCGAGTAGTCAGTGTGGAGATATGGGACTGTATGTGGTGGTTGAAGGAGTGATCTCCCTTGTATTGTGCACGATCTGACAGTGAGCCAAGTCTCTCACTGGCCATGTTAGTTTTGGCTGACCCAACTGTGACTTGTGCAGCCCGCACCCGGCAATGTGCTGTGATCGGTGGATGTAGCGTACATGACACTGGCGGAGTTGTCTCCCTTGTATTGTGCACGATCTGACAGTGAGCCAAGTCTCTCTCACTGGCCATGTTGTTTTGGTTGACCCAACTGTGACTTGTGCAGCCCGCACCCGGCAATGTGCTGTGATTGGCGTGTGTACCGTACATGAAACTGGTGGAGTTGTCTCCCTTGTGCTGTTAGGAAGTGCACATTCCACTTTATCCAGCCTAATGTAAGATTCTCGAGTTTTGATTGGTTCACGTGACTCTGAGAAAATACCATGTACACCCGTCACGATCCGCGACCAAGGAGTACAAAAGTCATATCATCCCGCCACCCGGTGACCACACGAAGTGAGAAAAAGCGTGCATCGTCAAGCCTTTAGTAACGTGCGCTGCATTGAGGCCAATCGATCAACTGTTGTCAACAAGTCGATTCCATGCGTATTGTTTTCTTTTGATTTAGTAAATAACAATCGGCTAAATAAATGCGTTATCACATCGTGTCGAGTGAAATACGGGATTTTATCAGTCCCTCGTATGGTTGTATACCCCGAGCCGGAGGCGACCCATAAATTCAGCCGATAAATTCAGCGTATATAGAGATACAAACGTATGGTGACACTATACATGACAGTGGTCATGTACAACGTGTGGTGTCACGTATACCGTATACATCACAGACAGCATGAGACCCGTGTAATATCATCACACAACATCATCACAAGAGATACAAACGTGTGGTGTCACGGTGGTCTGTATACCGTATACATGACAGTTTGAGACCCGTGTAATATCATCACACAACATCACACAAGAGATACAAACGTGAGGTGGGTGACACCTGTAATGGTCTGTATACCGTATTTGACATGACAAACGTGAGGTATGAGACCCGTGTAATATTATCAGTCACAGATACCGATACAACACGTGTGAGTGATACAACGTGGTCTGGTCTGTATACCGTATACATGACAGTATGGGACTAGTGTACATATACTATACACATGACAATGAGATACAATCGTGGTGTGTGTCATGGTGGTCTGTATACCGTATACATGACAGCATAAGACCTGTGTAATATCATCACACATGAGATACAAATGTTGCAGGTGTATTTTAGTGTAATTATAGTATTTTAATCATATTATTATTCTCTCCTTTTAGCTTTATTATTTCTAGGCTGTTTAAAGCTTAAGCTTTAGAGCTTGGCCTGTCTCACTAATTGCCCAAGCCATGACGCTTCTCGGCTGATTGGTCTCATTAACTCCATGTACAATTTCACTCATTCTGCACTGACTCTTTGCCATGTAAAGACAGCTTGGACAGACACAGTGTGACATTAAGGTTAGTATTTATTTAATTAAAGTAATATTGCATTTAATCCTTGCAGTATATATATATAATAAACGTATATCTATTTACTATCATTTAAATAGGTATTATATTGTATAGCATGTAAGTGTGCTAATGTATTTATGCTAGTTTTCCAATCCTAAACTATAAACATAAATAAGTATCACTAATATACTGAGTCAAAAAAGAAACTTCACAAAATGTAATTTGAAAAAGAATGAATAATTTTTCTCTGATGATACATCTATGTATCCGAAATGGGATCCCTATCTGTCGACTCTAGAAGAACGTTAGCAAAACCCACTCAAACCCATCCATTCGTCGTGCAAATGACGTTAGTGACAAATCAGGATTTGCACGTGCAGTCGATCACGAGAACTTCGCATCGAAGTTTTCTTCATATGCACGTGTTTGCATTGGCCTCAAGAATTGAAAAAACACTTTTAAACCACAGTTCTAACGGGACTTGAAATGCCACGATTGTCAAATGTGCAACGTGAACGTGCCGTTGGCATGTTGCAAGCGGGAAGATCAGTTATTGACGTCGCAAGAGCAATGGGATGCAGCCGTCGTACTGTGTATGACTTGCAAGGTCGTCTAAAACAAACTGGCACCACTTCTGATCGCCCAAGGTCGGGTCATCCACGTGTGACGTCACGAGCAGAAGACCGTCACATCGTCCTACGTCACCTACGTGACAGATTTCTGCCGGCTACACGAACCAGGGCTGAGATCTTTCGAGGTCGACTGTCCTCACAGGCCATTCGAAATCGGTTGTGGGCTACCAATCTCCACTCTCGACGTCCATATCGTGGGCGAATATTGACGCCGTTTCATCAACGTCAACGTCTGCTGTGGGCCCAACGTCACCTCCGATGGACCCAGAGAGACTGGAATCGAGTTGTCTTTAGCGATGAATCCAGGTTTACCCTCAGATTCGCGGACGGCAGGCATAGAGTCTGGAGACGACGTCGTGAACGGTATGCCCAATGTTGTGTACAGGAAGTCGACAGATTCGGGGGCGGAAGTTGCATGGTGTGGGGTGCTTTCTTTGGGAACAACCGATCCCGACTTCTACTCATCCGTGGAAACCTCACAGCTGCTGCATATCGCGTCCAGGTGCTCACCCCTGAACTCGTTCCTTTCATGGCGGCTCATGGCCCAGGTCTACAGTTCCAGCATGATAATGCTCGGCCGCATAACGCGATGTTGACACGAAATTTCCTTCAAAACGCTGGAATCAACGTCATGGACTGGCCATCGAGGTCCCCTCACCTTAATCCAATAGAGCACGTTTGGGATGCACTTGAGAGAAGGCTTCGTGGTCTTAGGAACCAACCTCGAATTTGCAGGAACTTGGCTGCCTTGCAAGAGCAATGGCGCAGAATCCCCAACCACGTGTTCACAAGCATCAGGGAGTCGATGAGGAGACGGTGTTTGGCAGTGGTGAATGCGCGGGCGGCCATACACGATACTGAACGGAGAAATTTCGCATTTTTCTTCTTGTGACTTGACATTCTGTATACCCATGTTTTGGAACGGCGGTGTAGCCTAATGGAACTGATTATGACACTGTCAGTGTATCGAGTACATCACACAGATCTCAACAATGAAATAATAACAATTTAATCATCTAACCATTTCTTGTTCTTTTATGGTGCCCTGAAGAAAGAATGTGAAGTTTCTTTTTTGACTCAGTATAGTTGACCTCCTTGTGAGACAAGGGTGTGACCTGTCACTGACAGATGATGACGATAACACTATCCTTCACGTGGCTTCTATCAAAGGAAAGGAAAAGGACATCGGAAAGTGTTTGACGTACTTGTGAAGAACGGTAGTGACCTTTCAACTGTTGATTCACATCGCCTGTATCGGAGGACATGTGGACTACCAGTTGTCCGATTTCCATTTTGTGGAAGTCGCGGTGGCTGAGCGGTCTAGGCGTCTGACTTTGTGTGCTGGCGATTAGGTGCCTGACTCTGAGGGTGTGGGTTCGAATCCCGGATGGGACTCAACCCAAAAAGTACTAGAACCTGTATTTTACAAAGAAAGTGTAATCCCAAATATAACACATGTTACATTTGACCACTTTCTAAACTGGCATTGTGTATTTCATCCTTCATACAAGTTGTGCTCTTGGCTATGTAGACATAGTAAAGTGTATTCTGACAGAGGGTCGTGTTAATGTTAACAGTTCTGGACAGAACCAGATGACACCTGTAATGTTTGCTGCAAAGAATGGACAAAAAGATATATTTGATTTACTTGTGAATAACGGATGTGACATGTCTCAGATAGACAAAGACGGAAACACCGTCCTTCACATGACCTGTATCGGAGGAAACAAAGACATTGTTGAATTTGTCCTGTCAAAGGAACTTGTTGACATCAATAGTAGAGGACTGTCTCAGAGGACACCAGCAATGGTGGCAGCCGCATGTGGACACCAGGAAGTGTTTGACCTACTCGTAAACAGAGGAGCAGACCTGACACTAGTTGACGGAGGAGGTTTTGGCGTCCATCATCTGGCCTGTATGGGCGGACACTTGCCCATTGGTGTTCGTGACAGTGATGCACGAACAGACAGTACCAGTTACATTCTTTCTACCAATGATCTTATAATATATCAAGCTACAATATGTGTGATGCATTCTCGTTAGTTGTGTGGTCAATTTCACTTCACTATATCGTGTCAGCAGACTGCAGAGTTATTTTAGACACATGCAGATACTCGATGTTGTTAGCTCACAGTATAAAAGTGTCGATATATTTCTATATCTAATACAACTTGCAGATCGCATCAATCCATCAATCACACAAATATGAGTACTTGAGAATGACCACGTAAGTAATGTGCTCTATACATGTTCTAGACTATTAGCTATAATGAGATAAAAATTCTCACAATGTATGGTTTTAAGGGGCAAACTGATGTGCGTTTATCTATTTCAATAAAGGCTATCAAAAGCTGCATGAATTTGATATGGAAATGTGAATTGACACCATTAGTCTATAACATTCCGTACGGAAGCGTAGTAGGGCCACGGTGAAAAAAAATTTGGGGGTCACTATCTCCTACGTAGGACTTAATATGTCCTACGTAGGACTTAGTATCTCCTACGTAGGACTTAATATCTCCTACGTAGGACTTAATATATCCTACGTAGGACTTAGTATCTCCCACGTAGGACATAGTATCTCCTACGTAGGACTTAGTATCTCCTACGTAGGAGTTAGTATCTCCTACTACGTAAGACTCCTAATGTAACATCTCCTACGTAGGACATAGTACTCTCCTACGTAGGACATAGTATCTCCTACGTAGGACTTAGTATCTCCTACGTACTGTAGGACTTAATCTCCTACGGAGGACTTAATATCTCCTACGTGGGACTTAATATCTCCTACGGAGGACTTAGTGTCTCATACGGAGGGACTTAGTATCTCCTACGTAGGAGTTAGTATCTCCTACGTAAGACATAGTATCTCCTACGTAGGACTTAGTATCTCATACGTAGGAGTTAGTATCTCCTACGTAGGACTTAATATCTCCTACGTAGGACATAGTATCTCCTACGTAGGACATAGTATCTCCTACGTAGGACATAGTATCTCCTACGTAGGAGTTAGTATCTCTTACGTAGGACATACTATCTCCTACGTAGGACTTAGTATCTCCTACGTAGGACATACTATCTCCTACGTAGGACTTAATATCTCCTACGTAGGACATTGTATCTCCTACGTAGGACTTAGTATCTCCTACGTAGGACTTAGTATCTCCTACGTAGGACATACTATCTCCTACGTAGGACTTAGTATCTCCTACGTAGGACTTAATATCTCCTACGTAGGACATAGTATCTCCTACGTAGGACTTAGTATCTCCTACGTAGGAGTTAGTATCTCCTACGTAGGACTTAGTATCTCCTACGTAGGACATAGTATCTCCTACGTAGTACTTAATATTTCCTGTAGGAGATGATCGATATACGTTTATATGGATTAATCTGAAACGGTCGACTTAAAGCCCCAGACACGCATACAATCTCCTGTTTCACTGTTTCAGTCACTGTAAGAGTCTACAGTCATTCGTTTCATTCACTATTAGAGTCTACAGTTATGTGTTTCATTTACTGTTAGAGTCTACTATCATGTGTTTCAATTTACTATAAGAGTCTACTGTTTCCTTCACTATTAGAGTCATGTGTTCAACTAATTGGTTCACATTAGTACTGTGTTGGACCGACTGTTATACTTTACTGCCTTGCGTTCAGTTTGCTGTACTATTACGCGTTGCAGTTAGTTCACTGTTATATGTTGCACTTTGTTACACTTTACTATTATGCATTGGATAGTTCAGAGGTCGTTGCACATGAATCATAATCTGCGTGTACAGACGTGTCTTAAACTATAGGTGGCAATCTATGTGTACGTATCCCCTTATATTTATACAAATAACTATAATGACAATTCTTTGCCTTTTTGGATTTCGTATTGTTTTACGCCGCACTCAACACTTGTCCACCCCAGTCAAGTCAACATGTAAACAATTACGAATAAAACCGCAAACGAGCGTTGCATCCGATCCAATCTAGCCGTATCAAGACAAACAACTTGCGGAGGTCGTGTTATAACCCGAGTTTCATATCACAACCTCACCCCAACCATCCCACCCCCCTCTGTGTGTGTGTGTGTTTGTGTGTGTGAATAGATGTATGTATGATAGATTACACATAACCATACCCAAACCTCCATAACTGCAATTAGAACAGGGTCCACGTCACCCTAACGTAATACACACACAATAACACTGTACAGTAACACTGCGTTAGTGCCAAGAATATTCACTGACTCACATTTCGACTATCTAACGTCATGCATAGCCAAACATTTCTCAACTTAATAACCATCCTTAAAAAGGATATATTAAGTCCTACGTAGGAGATATTAAGTCCTACGTAGGAGATACTAAGTCCTACGTAGGAGATACTAAGTCCTACGTAGGAGATAGTATGTCCTACGTAGGAGATATTAAGTCCTACGTAGGAGATACTAAGTCCTACGTAGGAGATACTAAGTCCTCCGTAGGAGATACTAAGTCCTACGTAGGAGATACTAAGTCCTACGTAGGAGATACTAAGTCCTACGTAGGATATATTAAGTCCTACGTAGGAGATATTAAGTCCTACGTAGGAGATACTATGTCCTACGTAGGACATATTAAGTCCTACGTAGGAGATAGTGACCCCCCAATTTTTTTTCACCGTGGCCCTACTGGGTTATGCGTTTCTTTTCTGGAATAGTATATTACTAAATCACCAATCACGGCGTTTTGCGTATTATCGAACAAGTGTCTAATCCACGACCAAATGTTTGTCAGCCTTAAAAAATTGTGTTTACTTGGTCCTATAAGACTGTGAAAATGATGGGTTTTTTTTAACAACAACAGTTCGGATATTATCACTACTGTTCATTTTGAAATAAGTAATTTCATGAGAAAATGTAGACATTAGGTCCCTTAGGGCTAGAGTAGTCATCAATACCACTAAACCTTTCAAAGTCACACGTTATCAGTTACCCCAATCATGATCTACAGGAGCAACAGCGGCATCTCACTGACCAGATTCATTGTAATTTCTTCCATGACACATTGTATATTTTGGGGAAAAACCTAACATGAAATTGGAGTCTGGATCTATATGAATCGTTTTAGGCAAACAAAACTGAAGAACTTCATCAAACCCTTGATAATAAGGCAAGCTCCCATTTTCAGTAACGGAAAATAGCCTACGGAATTACTCCGGCAAACCAAACTAGAGTGCAGGTAGTTGGACAGATTAAAAGACAGTGTAATGTAAAAGTTGTGATCCTAGCAATAAACACAGACATGGTAATATTCCAGCAACAATGTTCACGTTTCCAGACTGATTCTTGTAACTGGAAGTGTGATGTGAGTTGAGAGGCAAGAGTTAGCTCCCCTTATACACACAAGACTCAAGAACTCAAACTCCCTGGGTCAGGATATTACAATAGGATATGTATATAGCGAGCATATCCACGTAACCATTACATGCTCCATGCGCTGGTATTAGCCTCGATCACTGGATGTCAATCTCAACGGGACATCGTATTATCAATCTCAACTCCCTGGGGAGTATACAACTCTTGCAGCCACTAGGCGCACCGAGTTTTACGACTTTCTCTCTCATCCTTACCCATTCACAGCTGGGTGGACTGGGACACATAGTCACAGTACTCTGTCCAGGTTTACTGCACGTTGCTTACCATCTGGTCATATATCAACGGAATATAGTGCAAAGTCCCGTAGGGTTGCAGTACATTCCAGAACACAGTATATATAGCACTCTGTATATCCATACATGTAAAGTATTACACTTAGAAAAGCGTTACACAGTGAAAAGCACCGCCAGATAATAACAATTAATCTTTTCTTCTGGTCGTCCCCAGATAATCATCATCAAACACGTATTTCATCAGCTCTAAATTATGGTGACTCCAGCGATGGCCCGAATCAGCCACCATACTAAAATAGATGAACTTTTGCATCGTAATATCTGCCGTCTTTCCCATGTGACATTCCGAGTAGTCAGTGTGGAGATATGGGACTGTATGTGGTGGTTGAAGGAGTGATCTCCCTTGTATTGTGCACGATCTGACAGTGAGCCAAGTCTCTCACTGGCCATGTTAGTTTTGGCTGACCCAACTATGACTTGTGCAGCCCGCACCCGGCAATGTGCTGTGATCGGTGGATGTAGCGTACATGACACTGGCGGAGTTGTCTCCCTTGTATTGTGCACGATCTGACAGAGAGCCAAGTCTCTCACTGGCCATGTTAGTTTTGGCTGACCCAACTGTGACTTGTGCAGCCCGCACCCGGCAATGTGCTGTGATCGGTGGGTGTAGCGTACATGACACTGGCGGAGTTGTCTCCCTTGTATTCTGCACGATCTGACAGTGAGCCAAGTCTCTCTCACTGGCCATGTTGTTTTGGTTGACCCAACTGTGACTTGTGCAGCCCGCACCCGGCAATGTGCTGTGATTGGCGTGTGTACCGTACATGAAACTGGTGGAGTTGTCTCCCTTGTGCTGTTAGGAAGTGCACATTCCACTTTATCCAGCCTAATGTAAGATTCTCGAGTTTTGATTGGTTCACGTGACTCTGAGAAAATACCATGTACACCCGTCACGATCCGCGACCAAGGAGTACAAAAGTCATATCATCCCGCCACCCGGTGACCACACGAAGTGAGAAAAGCGTGCATCGTCAAGCCTTTAGTAACGTGCGCTGCATTGAGGCCAATCGATCAACTGTTGTCAACAAGTCGATTCCATGCGTATTGTTTTCTTTTGATTTAGTAAATAACAATGGGCTAAATAAATGCGTTATCACATCGTGTCGAGTGAAATACGGGATTTTATCAGTCCCTCGTATGGTTGTATACCCCGAGCCGGAGGCGACCCATGTAAATTCAGCGTATAAGAGATACAAACGTATGGTGACACTGTGGTCTGTAAACAGTATACTTGACAGCATGAGACCCGTGTAATATCATCACACAACATCACACAAGAGATACAAACGTGTGGTGTCACGGTGGTCTGTATACCGTATACATGACAGTTTGAGACCCGTGTAATATCATCACACAACATCAAACAAGAGATACAAACGTGTGGTGTCACGGTGGTCTGTATACCGTATACATCACAGTATGAGACCAGTGTTATATCATCACACAAGAGATACAAACGTGTGGTGACACGGTGGACTGTATACCGTATACATGACAGCATCAGACCTGTGTAATATCATCACACAACATCACACAAGAGATACAAACGTGTGGTGTCACGGTGGTCTGTATACCGTATACATGACAGTATGAGACCCGTGTAATATCATCACACAACATCACACAAGAGATACAAACGTGAGGTGACACAATGGTCTGTATACCGTATACATGACAGTATGAGACCCGTGTAATATCATCACACAACATCACACAAGAGATACAAACGTGAGGTGACACAATGGTCTGTATACCGTAAACATGACAGTTTGAGACCCGTGTAATATCATCACACAACATCACACAAGAGATACAAACGTGAGGTGACACAATGGTCTGTATACCGTATACATGACAGTATGAGACCCGTGTAATATCATCACACAAGAGATACAAACGTGTGGTGACACCTTGGTCTGTATACCGTATACATGACAGTTTGAGACCCGTGTAATATCATCACACAACATCACACAAGAGATACAAACGTGTGGTGACACCTTGGTCTGTATACCGTATACATGACAGTATGAGACCCGTGTAATATTATCAGTCAAGAGATACAAACGTGTGGTGATACAGTGGTCTGTATACCGTATACATGACAGTATGGGACTAGTGTAATATCTACACACAAGAGATACAATCGTGTGGTGTCATGGTGGTCTGTATACCGTATACATGACAGCATAAGACCTGTGTAATATCATCACACATGAGATACAAATGTTGCAGGTGTATTTTAGTGTAATTATAGTATTTTAATCATATTATTATTCTCTCCTTTTAGCTTTATTATTTCTAGGCTGTTTAAAGCTTAAGCTTTAGAGCTTGGCCTGTCTCACTAATTGCCCAAGCCATGACGCTTCTCGGCTGATTGGTCTCATTAACTCCATGTACAATTTCACTCATTCTGCACTGACTCTTTGCCATGTAAAGACAGCTTGGACAGACACAGTGTGACATTAAGGTTAGTATTTATTTAATTAAAGTAATATTGCATTTAATCCTTGCAGTATATATATATAATAAACGTATATCTATTTACTATCATTTAAATAGGTATTATATTGTATAGCATGTAAGTGTGCTAATGTATTTATGCTAGTTTTCCAATCCTAAACTATAAACATAAATAAGTATCACTAATATACTGAGTCAAAAAAGAAACTTCACAAAATGTAATTTGAAAAAGAATGAATAATTTTTCTCTGATGATACATCTATGTATCCGAAATGGGATCCCTATCTGTCGACTCTAGAAGAACGTTAGCAAAACCCACTCAAACCCATCCATTCGTCGTGCAAATGACGTTAGTGACAAATCAGGATTTGCACGTGCAGTCGATCACGAGAACTTCGCATCGAAGTTTTCTTCATATGCACGTGTTTGCATTGGCCTCAAGAATTGAAAAAACACTTTTAAACCACAGTTCTAACGGGACTTGAAATGCCACGATTGTCAAATGTGCAACGTGAACGTGCCGTTGGCATGTTGCAAGCGGGAAGATCAGTTATTGACGTCGCAAGAGCAATGGGATGCAGCCGTCGTACTGTGTATGACTTGCAAGGTCGTCTAAAACAAACTGGCACCACTTCTGATCGCCCAAGGTCGGGTCATCCACGTGTGACGTCACGAGCAGAAGACCGTCACATCGTCCTACGTCACCTACGTGACAGATTTCTGCCGGCTACACGAACCAGGGCTGAGATCTTTCGAGGTCGACTGTCCTCACAGGCCATTCGAAATCGGTTGTGGGCTACCAATCTCCACTCGACGTCCATATCGTGGGCGAATATTGACGCCGTTTCATCAACGTCAACGTCTGCTGTGGGCCCAACGTCACCTCCGATGGACCCAGAGAGACTGGAATCGAGTTGTCTTTAGCGATGAATCCAGGTTTACCCTCAGATTCGCGGACGGCAGGCATAGAGTCTGGAGACGACGTCGTGAACGGTATGCCCAATGTTGTGTACAGGAAGTCGACAGATTCGGGGCGGAAGTTGCATGGTGTGGGGTGCTTTCTGTGGAACAACCGATCCCGACTTCTACTCATCCGTGGAAACCTCACAGCTGCTGCATATCGCGTCCAGGTGCTCACCCCTGAACTCGTTCCTTTCATGGCGGCTCATGGCCCAGGTCTACAGTTCCAGCATGATAATGCTCGGCCGCATAACGCGATGTTGACACGAAATTTCCTTCAAAACGCTGGAATCAACGTCATGGACTGGCCATCGAGGTCCCTCACCTTAATCCAATGGAGCACGTTTGGGATGCACTTGAGAGAAGGCTTCGTGGTCTTAGGAACCAACCTCGGAATTTGCAGGAACTTGGCGCTGCCTTGCAAGAGCAATGGCGCAGAATCCCCAACCACGTGTTCACAAGCATCAGGGAGTCGATGAGGAGACGGTGTTTGGCAGTGGTGAATGCGCGGGGCGGCCATACACGATACTGAACGGAGAAATTTCGCATTTTTCTTCTTGTGACTTGACATTCTGTATACCCATGTTTTGGAACGGCGGTGTAGCCTAATGGAACTGATTATGACACTGTCAGTGTATCGAGTACATCACACAGATCTCAACAATGAAATAATAACAATTTAATCATCTAACCATTTCTTGTTCTTTTATAGTGCCCTGAAGAAAGAATGTGAAGTTTCTTTTTTTGACTCAGTATAGTTGACCTCCTTGTGAGACAAGGGTGTGACCTGTCACTGACAGATGATGACGATAACACTATCCTTCACGTGGCTTCTATCAAAGGAAAGGAAAAGGACATCGGAAAGTGTTTGACGTACTTGTGAAGAACGGTAGTGACCTTTCAACTGTTGATTCACATCGCCTGTATCGGAGGACATGTGGACTACCAGTTGTCCGATTTCCATTTTGTGGAAGTCGCGGTGGCTGAGCGGTCTAGGCGTCTGACTTTGTGTGCTGGCGATTAGGTGCCTGACTCTGAGGGTGTGGGTTCGAATCCCGGATGGGACTCAACCCAAAAAAGTACTAGAACCTGTACTTTACAAAGAAAGTGTAATCCCAAATATAACACATGTTACATTTGACCACTTTCTAAACTGGCATTGTGTATTTCATCCTTCATACAAGTTGTGCTCTTGGCTATGTAGACATAGTAAAGTGTATTCTGACAGAGGGTCGTGTTAATGTTAACAGTTCTGGACAGAACCAGATGACACCTGTAATGTTTGCTGCAAAGAATGGACAAAAAGATATATTTGATTTACTTGTGAATAACGGATGTGACATGTCTCAGATAGACAAAGACGGAAACACCGTCCTTCACATGACCTGTATCGGAGGAAACAAAGACATTGTTGAATTTGTCCTGTCAAAGGAACTTGTTGACATCAATAGTAGAGGACTGTCTCAGAGGACACCAGCAATGGTGGCAGCCGCATGTGGACACCAGGAAGTGTTTGACCTACTCGTAAACAGAGGAGCAGACCTGACACTAGTTGACGGAGGAGGTTTTGGCGTCCATCATCTGGCCTGTATGGGCGGACACTTGCCCATTGGTGTTCGTGACAGTGATGCACGAACAGACAGTACCAGTTACATTCTTTCTACCAATGATCTTATAATATATCAAGCTACAATATGTGTGATGCATTCTCGTTAGTTGTGTGGTCAATTTCACTTCACTATATCGTGTCAGCAGACTGCAGAGTTATTTTAGACACATGCAGATACTCGATGTTGTTAGCTCACAGTATAAAAGTGTCGATATATTTCTATATCTAATACAACTTGCAGATCGCATCAATCCATCAATCACACAAATATGAGTACTTGAGAATGACCACGTAAGTAATGTGCTCTATACATGTTCTAGACTATTAGCTATAATGAGATAAAAATTCTCACAATGTATGGTTTTAAGGGGCAAACTGATGTGCGTTTATCTATTTCAATAAAGGCTATCAAAAGCTGCATGAATTTGATATGGAAATGTGAATTGACACCATTAGTCTATAACATTCCGTACGGAAGCGTAGTAGGGCCACGGTGAAAAAAAATTTGGGGGTCACTATCTCCTACGTAGGACTTAATATGTCCTACGTAGGACTTAGTATCTCCTACGTAGGACTTAATATTTCCTACGTAGGACTTAATATATCCTACGTAGGACTTAGTATCTCCTATGTAGGACATAGTATCTCCTACGTAGGACTTAGTATCTCCTACGTAGGAGTTAGTATCTCCTACGTAAGACTTAACATCTCCTACGTAGGACATAGTATCTCCTACGTAGGACATAGTATCTCCTACGTAGGACTTAGTATCTCCTACGTAGGACTTAATATCTCCTACGGAGGACTTAATATCTCCTACGTAGGACTTAATATCTCCTACGGAGGACTTAGTGTCTCATACGGAGGACTTAGTATCTCCTACGTAGGAGTTAGTATCTCCTACGTAAGACATAGTATCTCCTACGTAGGACTTAGTATCTCCTACGTAGGAGTTAGTATCTCCTACGTAGGACTTAGTGTATCTCCTACGTGGGATTTAGTATACGTAGGACTCCTACGTAGGACTTAGTATCTCCCAATAGGAGTAGTATCTCCTACGTAGGACTTAGTATCTCCTACGTAGGACATAGTATCTCCTACGTAGGACTTAGTATCTCCTACGTAGGGACTTAGTATCTCCTACGGAGGGACTTAGTATCTCCTACGTAGGACATAGTATCTCCTACGTAGGGACTTATCTCCTACGTAGGACATAGTATCTCCTACGTAGGACTTAACATCTCTCCTACGTAGGACTTAGTATCTCCTACGTAGGACTCCTACGTAGGACTTAGTATCTCCTACGTAGGACTTAATATCTCCTACGTAGGACTTAATATCTCCTACGTAGGACTTAATATCTCCTACGGAGGACTTAGTGTCTCATACGGAGGACTTAGTATCTCCTACGTAGGAGTTAGTATCTCCTACGTAAGACATAGTATCTCCTACGTAGGACTTAGTATCTCATACGTAGGAGTTAGTATCTCCTACGTAGGACTTAATATCTCCTACGTAGGACATAGTATCTCCTACGTAGGACTTAGTATCTCCTACGTAGGACTTAGTATCTCCTACGTAGGAGTTAGTATCTCTTACGTAGGACATACTATCTCCTACGTAGGACTTAGTATCTCCTACGTAGGACATACTATCTCCTACGTAGGACTTAATATCTCCTACGTAGGACATTGTATCTCCTACGTAGGACTTAGTATCTCCTACGTAGGACTTAGTATCTCCTACGTAGGACATACTCCTATCTCCTACGTAGGACTTAGTATCTCCTACGTAGGACTTAGTATCTCCTACGTAGGACTTAATATCTCCTACGTAGGACATAGTATCTCCTACGTAGGACTTAGTATCTCCTACGTAGGAGTTAGTATCTCCTACGTAGGACTTAGTATCTCCTACGTAGGACATAGTATCTCCTACGTAGTACTTAATATTTCCTGTAGGAGATGATCGATATACGTTTATATGGATTAATCTGAAACGGTCGACTTAAAGCCCCAGACACGCATACAATCTCCTGTTTCACTGTTTCAGTCACTGTAAGAGTCTACAGTCATTCGTTTCATTCACTATTAGAGTCTACAGTTATGTATTTCATTTACTGTTAGAGTCTACTATCATGTGTTTCAATTTACTATAAGAGTCTACTGTTTCCTTCACTATTAGAGTCATGTGTTCAACTAATTGGTTCACATTAGTACTGTGTTGGACCGACTGTTATACTTTACTGCCTTGCGTTCAGTTTGCTGTACTATTACGCGTTGCAGTTAGTTCACTGTTATATGTTGCACTTTGTTACACTTTACTATTATGCATTGGATAGTTCAGAGGTCGTTGCACATGAATCATAATCTGCGTGTACAGACGTGTCTTAGACTATAGGTGGCAATCTATGTGTACGTATCCCCTTATATTTATACAAATAACTATAATGACAATTCTTTGCCTTTTTGGATTTCGTATTGTTTTACGCCGCACTCAACACTTGTCCACCCCAGTCAAGTCAACATGTAAACAATTACGAATAAAACCGCAAACGAGCGTTGCATCCGATCCAATCTAGCCGTATCAAGACAAACAACTTGCGGAGGTCGTGTTATAACCCGAGTTTCATATCACAACCTCACCCCAACCATCCCACCCCCCTCTGTGTGTGTGTGTGTGTGTGTTTTGTGTGTGTGAATAGATGTATGTATGATAGATTACACATAACCATACCCAAACCTCCATAACTGCAATTAGAACAGGGTCCACGTCACCCTAACGTAATACACACACAATAACACTGTACAGTAACACTGCGTTAGTGCCAAGAATATTCACTGACTCACATTTCGACTATCTAACGTCATGCATAGCCAAACATTTCTCAACTTAATAACCATCCTTAAAAAGGATATATTAAGTCCTACGTAGGAGATATTAAGTCCTACGTAGGAGATACTAAGTCCTACGTAGGAGATACTAAGTCCTACGTAGGAGATAGTATGTCCTACGTAGGAGATATTAAGTCCTACGTAGGAGATACTAAGTCCTACGTAGGAGATACTAAGTCCTCCGTAGGAGATA
Source organism: Haliotis rubra (assembly GCF_003918875.1). Lineage (NCBI taxonomy): Eukaryota > Metazoa > Mollusca > Gastropoda > Lepetellida > Haliotidae > Haliotis > Haliotis rubra. The sequence continues at coordinate 248,597 of NW_025765020.1, read as the reverse complement.
CTAAGTCCTACGTAGGAGATACTAAGTCCTCCGTAGGAGATACTAAGTCCTACGTAGGAGATACTAAGTCCTACGTAGGATATATTAAGTCCTACGTAGGAGATATTAAGTCCTACGTAGGAGATACTATCTCCTACGTAGGACATATTAAGTCCTACGTAGGAGACAGTGACCCCCCAATTTTTTTTCACCGTGGCCCTACTGGGTTATGCGTTTCTTTTCTGGAATAGTATATTACTAAATCACCAATCACGGCGTTTTGCGTATTATCGAACAAGTGTCTAATCCACGACCAAATGTTTGTCAGCCTTAAAAAATTGTGTTTACTTGGTCCTATAAGACTGTGAAAATGATGGGTTTTTAACAACAACAGTTCGGATATTATCACTACTGTTCATTTTGAAATAAGTAATTTCATGAGAAATTACCCCGCCACCATAAATAAGAACATACATACAAATTAGTTACACGATCGATCAAGTAATATAAACTGCAGACCTGCAATTTGTGCAGAATATTGGCGATACTAGGAAAGAGTTACAATTAAGTTATCTTTAAACCCAAATAAACGAATCGTGAAAATCGATGTGTTAATTATTTTGCACCTATGTAAGTGTTGTGGTTTTCAAAAAGTTGACAATATATTTAAATGCAAGAAACGATTTTTTTCAATACAATTGTTATATTTCACAAGATACTGAGGAAGTAGAAACATGTTTGCTGCTTTTTATACAGGAATAGTACTCGATTATCAGTGTTATCCTGAACAGACTGTATGTGGCCAGTCAGATAACAGTTGCAACTAATGTTATCATGGCTTATATGGAATTTGGGGCCGTAGTTTGTATCAGTTACATCCTTGATAGAATTTCAGTGTATTGACGCCAATTCGCCCTCTGCAAATACTATGGATCAAGGGACACTTTCCTCTTTCCTCGTTCCTGTTACTGGATTTTTCATAATTTGCGAATTTCAGTAACAAGAACGAGGAAAGTGTTTATCAACCTTTTGAAAACGATTGCAAACAAACGATAATGTGTCGAAGCAATGGCACTGCGGTCATAACTATACTAGCCACATAAAGAAACTGTACACAGAAAATGCCTTCAGAATTGGAATACAACACAGCAAAGACGAAATGATGTAGGCACTTTATAAGCTGAAGTATCGGACCTCAAGAAAATGTCAAAAGAACACGAACAATATCCGTAACGATGACGTCAGAAGTTCAAAATCGAGTAGGGGGTCACACGACGAAGTCACAAGTCAATAACGGGTATGACCACCGTGTGCGTGGAGCACAGTAGTGCATCGACGACGCATAGAGGCCATACCAAATGAGCATTGAAGGCCTGGGTAATGGTCTGGTACATGGTCACTGCTGTCTAGAACCTGTGTCTGAGATGAGTCACCCGAATACATCTGTCCTGTCTTGGCGTCGTTACGTCGGGAACGCCCAGAACGTGGGTGGTCGGCGACGTCATTACTGTTTCCATAACGCCTGACCAATGCAGTTATCGTGTTCCCTATTCTTGGCTCATGCCTGCTCGAACCATTCCAATGGCTTCATGACATTGAGCAGATGTTAATCTTGGCATGATGTGCATGTGACTTCTCATGTGAATTTGTGAACGTTTGAATGATCAAAGATCAAGCTTTCGACAGTGACAGCAATTTCAGAGTTTCACATGTTGTGTGCAGCTGCAAAGGCTGCACCTGCAGTAACACATTGCAAGGTCATAGGCCACCGTCAATAACGTCACGTCGGCTGGCACGTGCATGAGCGTTTAATTGTCTCCAATACTTGCTATGTTCACAAATGTGTTTATGTATGAAGACGCTGTGTGCCTATGTTTATATTTTCTGTGTGCAAAGTTTCTTTATGTGGCCAGTATACTTTAGTAACTTCGTATCTCAAACCGTTTGTTTGTAATAGCCAGACATGGCTGTTCGTAATAGCCTGACAAGGGTGATCAGACGAGTCGACAAGAGTTAGAAACAATTATGAAACTTTGATAATGTGAAATATTTATTGCAAAAGGTGGAAAGGACTGCCTTTGTATGTGTATAAGATTCCCACTGAACGGTTCTTTGTTGGCAGTGCTTATTGCTTCATGTAGTAAAACACAACAGGAATTAGGCGGGGTATGGTGTTAGATGTATGGGTAATACCCGACACCACTCTATGTCTTATTTTTAAATGTCGAAGTTTACTGGGTGTAATGAATTTGAAAAAAACAACAACAAACCAACGGAACTTTTGTTGTTGATGTTTGATAGAATCACTGATGGTCATTCTGAAACAACGTCGATGAACCGAGAATCACTAAAAGTATTTTGGAAAACAAGAACTTTTAGCCATACTGCAGATTTTTTTATTATTATGCTTTACACATTAAAGATAATATGCAGCAGAGAGGGTTCGGGTGATCCTGGCACAGTCAGACTGGTAAGGCTCATCATCAGCTCAGGGCCCTCACCCCCTCTACACGCAGCCCAGACAGCGAATGGGACTTCTCCCAGGAAACACTGCCAAGTCGAACCCACCAAGAACTTTCCGGAGAATATGTAGACACCCCAACACTGCAGCCTTCTGCATTACCCACAGTGACAGAAGGGCTGCACTCCCATTGGAGAAACCGGGCACTCTTCTGATCTGCGCCAAAAGATCAGGAGGTACCAAACCAAGGGCACCGAGAACAATGGGGAGCCTGACGACAGTGTACTTGGGATGCAAGCGAGATATTTCAAAGGCGAGGTCTGCATACTTATCATGCTTTTCCTGAATCTTGCCAATCACATTGGTGTCAAAAGGGACAGAAAATTCACTGATATATATAAATTCATTGGCTATATAAAAAAGGACAAGATCAGGTTTGCTGGCTGGAATTCTTCTCAGGCTGTATATGGGCCTGCTCCACAGAAATGTGAAAGCATCATTTTCCATGACGCCCTGGACATGTTCAGGGTCGTACCATGGATGGACCTCGGAGTCAAAGCCACAGGCATGTCGGAGGCGGTAGTAAAAGCAGCGAGCCATGCCATCATGTCGTTTAAGATATGCTGTTTGTGCCAAGGAAGGGCATCCACTGACAAGGTGTTGGGCAGTCTCCGTGCATTCATTACACAGGCGGCATTTCATATTGATATTTTCTTTAAGAATCACGTTTAGGCGATTACGAGTGGGAAGTGACTGGTCCTGAGCAGCTAAAAGGAAGCCCCCAGTTTCACATTTAAGACCAGCCGACGTCATCCAGGAGAAGGAGTCGGTGGGATAGCTATTCTGTTCCACATACTGCATGTACACACGATGCAATGGCTTCTCAGAAAGCTTCTCCATGAAAGACCGACTCTGGGCAGACTTGGTAAAGGACTTCACCTGATTTACTCCCATCGCTGTACCGTCCAGCAGTACATCGCCATCTACAAAATCAACCTCAAATTTCAGATTCTGTCCAACAACCTTGGCACGCTTAAAATAGCTGTGGAATTCCTTGCTTTCATCACGAGTCTTGACATGCATCACCAGAGGATCATCCGATAAATAGATATGTGCAAAAGTACACAAAAGAATTCTATCATGAAGAGCCTCCACATTAATCAAACCCCGACCTCCAGAATTGATTGGCATATATAAACGGTTAAGAGAGGAGCGAGGGTGGTGGGCTCTGTTATCAGACATGATCCTTCTGGTCAGCCGGTCAAGACTCTGGATGTCTTGTTTTGTCCAATGAACTACTCCAAAGGAATAGGAAAGGACTGGCACAGCAAAAGTATTGGTGGCTTTGACCTTTTTTCGAGTATTTAGCTCTGAGCTCCAGATTTTCTTTAAACGAGATTTGTACTCGGCCCGAAGTTTGTCTTGAATCTGGGCATTCTGGAGCTTGTCTCGAACTTGCATTCCAAGGTAGGTGTAGGCCTAATCTTCCACAAGATGCTCAATAACTCCTCCTCTTGTAACTTGACCGATCCATCATCAACTATCTTGCCACGTTTCAGATGGAGAGTATTACATTTGTCGAGTCCAAATGTCATGCCAATATCATTAGAAAAGGATTCGACAAGGAGAACCTGTTCTTTCAAATTGGTCTCTCCTTTAGCAAGGAGCTCGATGTCATCCATATAAAGAAGATGAGTAAGCGGTGTTGGGGATCTGTTCTGAGGAGGTCCGGGGTGGTACCCCTCCTCTCTGTTGAGCAGAAAGCTCAAAGGATTTAGAGACAAACAAAAAAGCAAAGGACTGAAGGAGTCTCCTTGGAATATTCCCCTTCTGATTTGAATAGATTCCGAAGTCTGCACCTGCCCTTGCAAGTACATCTCAAGTTGAGTCGACCAGCAACTCATTAAAGACTTGAGTAAATCAAGTAGTCCCTCCGGGAGGTCAATACAATGAAGAGACTTCAGAATCCATTCTTGAGGGACAGAGTCGTATGCTTTTTTGTAGTCAATCCAGCACATGGAGATGTTGCGGTGATATGTTTAAGCCTCTTCCAAAATCATTTTTTGTACAAGAAGTTGATCCTTGCACCCCCAACATCCCTTTCTCGCCCCCTTCTGCTCTCCGTAAATTATATCATTAGCAGAGCAGTATGATGACACGAGATTTGTCGTACACCCTGTGAATAATTTGTATTGTGTATTCAAACATGTGATATGGCGGAAGTTTTTGGGATCAGTCAAGTCTCCTTTCTTGGGAAGGAGTATTGTGCGACCTTTGCAGAACCACGGAGGAACATCACCTGTGTCCACAAGAGAATTAAAACAATGAAGTAATGGTGTTTGGACACGGGGGAATAGTTTCCAGTACCGGTTTCGGATGCCATCAGGCCCTGGAGCTGTATTAGATTTGGACTTTTTGATAACTTTTTTCAGGCGGTCTGTCGAGATGTTTATTTTGTTTGATAAAAACACATTGCACGTATGTCGGTTATGTTTCGCCCATTTCATCACAACTATAATCCGCTATCAGCTTCCTTACACTAATCTCTGAATTCCTCATACAGTTCACAATAGAATGACAGATGGTCTTTGTCACCGATACCAAATGTCTCAGTGAAAGCTATAGCTAGCGAAATATACCAGGTGTGAAAACAAATGCCGCGATGGAAAAGGACCACATGTTTGAAATGTAAACAAAGTCAAATGATATTTTACACTGTGTATCATTTTCTCATACCCTGAGAGATTTGTTCGTCTACTTGTTTCACATACATGCTCATAAGTGTCAGAACATGCATGGACAGATTCTCGTAAGATGAATCAGGGAAATGAAAATAGGCGTATTCCAATGATTCAACACCATATATTATAGTTTCCTAAGCGCTAAGCGTGAAGCCATGACTGACGCAAACTCACGCACAACGTTGACGACACTTCTCATTTCTGACTATACCCTTGGTCACAATGAAAACAAAAAAGAAAATAACAACCGATGCCTATAACAACGAACGTTTCCTTCCAAATATCCTGTGTACCCGTACCGGTGAACACGCATTGGTGAAAGTCACTTCCCGATAGTGATGTCATACGTGCATCAATATTGCTTTACATATTTGGCATTTTCACTGAGGTGAGGTTTATGAATGAAAATACACCTGATCAATCTATCCTACATTTTCAGTTTTAATACTAACCTTCTTTCGTATTTTACACACTTTTCTCACGTGATTATTTTCAGTATCAATATCTTTTCCTTTGGGGCTAGACAGGAGACCAGTCTAATTCAAGTGGCACCAACAATCATAATCATAATCAAAGGGCGTTACCTCCGGCCTGTTTAGCTCGGCAAACAAATGTCTCATTTCATTTCACATATCATTTCAGCACTTATATTGAGGGTAATGCCTTCATTGTAAGAAAAATGACTGTATAATTATTTTCAAGCATTTATATTAGCTAATCAAGAAATTCCATTTTGTTTCACATAAGAAAAAACAATATTAGTTCGCTTACAGTTCCCCTTAAAGGAATAACTCCATCTACAGAAGGTGGAAGTAATGTGAATTCTAGTAGGCCACACATCCTTACAGCCACAGTGCTGGACATCGCCATTGATACCATCTGTGTGACTTGTAGCATCAAGCAAGTCAGCGAGTCAGATCACCCGACCCCGTTAGTCAACTCTTGACACAAATTTGGGATGATCTATTCTAACTCGGATTTTGACGGGTCGGAGATTCCAACATTATTCTGGATACTGTTGTCCGACCGTCATCACACAATAATCCGAAATCATTCCTTCAAAATAAATAACATAATAGTTGTATATGCATAATTATAATTTATTCATTAGACCCTTATATCTTCAGTACTATATAATGATGTCGACCTACTTAAGACGTGTTACCTATCTTGTCATGTTTGTTAAACAGTTCATACTGGGTAGTTTTGGACCTGCTGTGAGGTTTTACATGTTCAGTCGCACAATAACAGAGGCGGCATAAATACGTAGAGCGCGTTTGTCCTTCGGTAGTTTTAAATGAGTCACGCAGCCTGCATTGACAAAAAGATATTCAATTCCTCTGCCACCCATGCAACTCTCTTTGTTGATTACACTCGCGCCAGGACCCGGATGACGCATTCCCCGACACACAGGTTGGCCAGGGCTACCCTGTACTACAGGTAGTGTGCAGCCGGACTTGAGGGCGGTAGCAGCATTGCATGTGTAGCAAGGTAAGCTAGTCATATATCTTCTGATTTAACATTGCGTGTATAGCAAAGGTAAGCTGTTCACATGTCTGATTTCTGATTTCAAAAAGCAGGGTCTGTGACAGGAACGTCGAACGTTCACTTCAATAAATGTACAGAAACTCAGTGTAAATATGGGGAGAGGATCGAGCTTGTTATTCATTTCCCTCTATATACAGAGGTATCAGTGTACCTCTTCTTTACCTTTATGTTAGACGTATATATTTATTGCTCGTATCTCGAGACGCACACACATCACAATACTAGACATACACATATTGCAGTCTGTATTGACAGACGGCCCTTAGTCTCAATACTGAGATCGTGTATTCTTCTGAACAACATACTTACCTGTGTTAAGTCAGTTTAGTAAGGTTTCTATCAAACACAACCAGGAAAAGCAAACATTTCTCTCGATTGGTGAAGCATAATTCCTAGAAAGGTATTGATAGGAAATGATAACCAACGTAATTGTTCAAAACCATTTTCCGGAAAATGAGACTTGACAGCAACCAGTTGGTTTTCCTGCGCTGTAAACTGAGGATTTTACTAAACTTCATTTTAAAGGAACATTCATTGTGTCAGCTAACTGACTCAAAGGCCGGTCTATAGGCTGTAAAAACTACAAATGCGATAAGATGCAAATTTCAAAGGAATACAAACTGTTGAGTCTAAGAAGGCAAATCTCAACAGTAAACATGATGTTTACGACTTACAAACTTTTCCGCGTGGCGAAAGGTTAGTCACATGACCGCAAAATGAAGTTCATGACTCTGTGAACGACACGTTTTGAAGTTCAGGTTTTCCATGAGAACATATTCTTAATCTGAAGTCAACACTGACGGACTACATTCACATTCCGGGAGGACCACTGGTAACTCCCCAGTAGGAATCAGTATAGATTCATCGTTTCTGAATACTTAGACCATTTAAAGTTAAACTTGTTGGTTCATCATGTATTTGAATAAGCCAAATCAGGTGATTGTATGCCCGTTCAAGATTGTTCTGCAGGTATCTGTGTTTCTCACATAATTTCTTACATTTCTTACTACATTAGGTTTCTGTTATGAAGGATGGCAAGCAAGGAGGAAAATACACCTGAATCATCTACCAACGGTAAGCTTTAATTGTATATATTGAAACAATGCTTTGGTTAATCCCGCTGTGGAAATCATAATGAACGTATTGAATCTGGACAGTGGGAAAAAATGTATATGAATAGACTGTTTATTTTGTAAATATGTTTTCAGGTATTTTATACAATTGCACACTGGTAAAACTGCCAGGATGACAAATAACAGAATAAAACACAAAGTCATGATAGGTTTATTTACATTCAACAATTTGCTGATAATCAAATGATATTTGGAATGTTCACATTAATAAAAACTGAATTTTCAAAATGCATAAATAACTAAAAGCATCAGGGAATGAATAGCAGTGAGTATGGAATGTATTCCTAAACTCATCAATGTAGATGAATCCATATTATTTGGTTTTCCAATTTGAGAAATGTTAACTCTTTTCCCAAGAGAGGAAGAACTTTCTGCTTTTTCTTCTCCGGCCAGTCAATCGTTGTCAGGACCTTCTTCCTGCTTTACAGCTGCTGAAAGTTAGAAAACAATAAACAATAAGTACAAACAAGCATTCGTCAACAATATCGCTAGCTGGAGAATGGAAAACTGTCCAATGTTCCTTAAGCCTGAGGAAAAATGAACTGTAACCACTATCCAATAAGCACGAAGTTCAATAAATCAAAACTGTTCATTTGACCTGAAAAGTGATAAAAGTTTCAATCACAGAAGAACTTAGTGAAATTTGGAAGAGTAGAGAGACAAGCGAGAGAAGGACATATTTCCTTAGCTTGGGTTGGACAACTGATGACTGACAAAAACAATTTTCTTTCACTAAATAACAGTTGTGACTTATAGAAAACATTGACATTGAATTAATAACATCTCTTAGGAATGCACACTAAATTCATATTATCATTGCCCATTTTTCCGAGAAATTCTTATGTGAAAGCTATAACTTATTTTCTGAAAGTTACATACAGATAGTGAAACGTTCGTACTGCTGAAACCACAGTATATGCACCGAGTTACTTCCCCTTGATACTACAAATTAAATAAAATTATTTTTGAATGAAAATGCAAGCTTACATTTATAACGTCCAGCAAAAACAAAACATGTCATAACATGCACGTGCCTTTTTCTTTCATATTTTCATTTTTACGTCATCAGAAAATTATTATAAAAATATTCTTAAATAATATGTATGGTCGCCTATTTCCCGATATCTGTGGCTTTCCGCTCGGTAACATGACATAACAACGGTAATATCTGCGTTTTCGAAGCATCGTATGAATAACATGGGAGGCGAATCGTTTGATGTCGGGTATCGTTCGAAAGCTCTGAACATCAGCAACATCACTGAACCCTTGCCGAGAGTATTTTCACAGTTGTAAGAAGCGATTTTATTGGATACAAATTGGTTTCTAATGACGCTTTTTCACCACAATCTGCTATAAGGGTCGTGATTGGTCAAAATCAGACACGTGACCTAAGGCAGCCAATCATATTACGGCGATAGATACTGTCCTCGTAAACGAAAACTTTCAGATTTAGACGAAAGTTTTGGGTAAAATAATGCTATCTTGAACATATTAAGCAAGAAATCGCTATGGAACTTATTGGACGTATCGTGCTTGGTTATGACCTGTGACAAAAATGCTTCATGTATATATTTTGTTGATTTTATTCATTAGTTTATTCAATTTATTTAATGAATTCCTCCAAACATCGTTACTTTGCTCTTTGACAATGTTATTGTGGACCCGCTGCCGAAGCATGTGTCCGAGTCAGTAGTCGCTAAAAAAACAACGCGTCACTTTGGGTGGACCAGTCAGCAGCGCGGTCAACTTCAATCGTTCGGATTAACGCAGCTGTTTACAACGTAATTAGTCCAATCCGTTCCGACTGACCAGCGTTCGGAGGCGGAAACTGAATCATCGGATTAACGAGGTGTCAATTATATACAATATATAGGGAGATGATTTGGTGCCCAGTGAGTAGCGTTCGGAAGTCGGTGGATTCGGATTAACGAGGACCGGATTACCGCGGCCTGACTGTACATTATGCTTTGATATTATATGTATAGTTCATGTTTTTAGTTCACTTTCATACCTCTTCTTATTATGTTCATGTTTCTTTATACTATCAGTCAACCTGTTTATAACTCTCGTGAGCTTAGTTCCTAGAACCTTTCTCTTCTGTTTGACTTCTTTCTCTGGTTCATCATCGTGATCCACTTGTTGTTCTATCTCCATAGTACTTTCTTTAGGAGGCTCGTGCACTTCGACTTTCGTTGCCATCGTGAATCTCTCTTGTTTCTAACACCAAGTTGTCTATAGGGCGACACTCTTGAACTCTTGATATATATCTTCAGAAACTTTGGTGCAAAAAACAAGTAATCATCTGAAGCTCGATTTATCTTCTAATATGTTTAATGCCATAAGCAAAGCACCAAACAATATTCTGTAAAGAATAGAAAAGAAACATTGCTCAGTTACAATGTAAATATGGTAATCTTCTAGCACATCTCACATCATTACTTAAATGATCATCAAATTTATCGAACGAACTGCTTCAATAGATTTCGAACTCTGGCTATAATAAACCCTCTTCTCTAAATACCATACACGTAAATCCAAGCAAAGAAATAAAAAGTGTCAATGAATATCAAATTAAATATCTATCAATGTTAGCAAAAAATACTATGTGTGTGTGTGTGTGTGTGTGTGTGTGTGTGTGTGTGTGTGTGTGTGTGTGTGTGTGTGTGTGTGTATGTATGTATGTATGTATGTATGTATGTATGTAATGGATGGATGGATGGATGGATGGATGCATGCATGTTAAATCTGAACGTGATGCTTTGCACTAGGTACAGTGGCAGACTATGTAAACAACCAGTGTCGCAAAGTAGATGCTTCCTACACTAGGGGTGACAGGTTATCGAGAATATAACTTTCTCGACAATTGCTAGATTTCGCATTAATAAAACAAAACATGTCCTTATAAATGCAATAACGTTCAGATGATAATCCCAGACAAGAACGTAAGTAAAATGCACATAAAAAAACGCAAATATCACTCGAATACACAACACCCCTACATGTAAAATAGACGCGTTTTAAGAAAACTGACCTCATGGTGTTTCCATCACATTTTGAGTATTTTAAATCGATTGCAATATAAAAACACATATATCATCAAAACCTGCACATAAACATATAGTATTCACCTGAAGAGTGGATCTCTCCGAGCTGAATATCAATTAATAGCAACGAAAACATCTCTACGTCATGTTGCCATGTTGTGCCATGTCGCACCATCATTACCGGAAGCAAGTACCCGGGATCCTTCAGTAATTTCAAAGGAAAGGGAGTAATCATTAAAATTTGAAAAATATACAAATGAGGTTGAATCTATTCAAAACAACTCTCGGGGACCCACAAATGATGAGAAGCGCCTACAGTATCATTACTCAGTTGAGTTAGATTCTAAGAGGACACAGCATTTCTGGATTGATCTCTTAAATTACCCCTTTGGGGTTCTCACTTTGACATTACAAACAATCCCATGATCTCCAGGGTATGTCTCTATAACTCTAGCCATTGCCCATTTTCCTCTTGGCAAATTGTAGTCAATGATGAGAACCACATCTCCTGTCTGAAGTTGTCTCCCCTTTGTCTTCCATTTCATCCTCCGTGTGAGGCATGGCAAATACTCTCTGATGAATCGTTTCCAGAATGACTGAACAAGTGTTTGTGTGAATTCATATCTCTTCCTCAGAGACGCAGACTCATCAAATGGTCCTTGAGGTATATCGCAAGTAGCTCGACCAGTCATGAAATTGTTAGGCGTAAGAGGTCTCAAATCCTCTGGGATGTCTGAGGTGTAGCCAAGAGGTCTGGAATTCAGCAAACTCTTTATCTCTGAAAACCCTGTAGACATCTCGTTCCAGCTTAATGTTTGTTCGCCTACAGCCGTCTTCAAAGCTCTTTTCGTCTGTTTGACAAGTGATTTGTAGATCCCTCCTTGATGGGGGCTCAAAGAGGTCGCAAAGATCCATTTTAATCTCTGTCGGACACTGATGTCCTCTATCTCTTGCTTGGCTTAAGGTATGATCTTGCGCAGTTCTCTTTCTGCTCCGATGAAGGATGATACATTATCTGAGATAATGGTTCTTGACCAACCATGATGTGCCGCAAAACGTAGCAAAAATGTGAGCGCATAGAGAAATGATTCAGTGGAGAGACTCTCCACTATTTCCAAGTGTATGGACCTGACAGTAGTACATGTAAATACAGTCTCATACTTTCCTTTTCTTGTTGTGTCCATATTTGAGATAAAAGGGACCAAACAGGTCAATTCCTGTGGTCGTGAAGGGTGGTGAGAACACATTCACTCTCTCTGGAGGTAAGTCTGCCATCAAGGTTGCATGAGCTGGTTGCCTCAGTTTCATACAAATCACGCAGTTCCTGACCAACTTCTTTGTGGCATTTCGTCCTCTGATGATCCAAAACCTAAGTTTGCTCTGTGACAGGGTCTGCTCAATGCCTGCGTGGTATACCTTCTCGTGAGCTTCTCTCAGGATCAGCATGGCGACATGTCCACTTGGTATCAATATCGGATGCACCTCATCATAGCTCAGGGCTGACTTCCTAAGTCTTCCTCCAACATGGACAATGTTGTCCTTTTTGAAAGGACTCAAGTCTGCACAAGTCTCTGTCCAATCTCCCAGGTCCTTCTGAGCTTGCTTGATCCAATACATCTCTGCTGATGTGATCTCTTCAGGTGATAGACTTCCATCTAGGAGATCCTGGTCGTCAAACCTTCTCTTCAAATTCTGTATGAAACGAAGACAATAGGCTGTGACTCTTGCTAATCTTGGCCAACTGGAGTACCTCTCACCATTCATTAATGTCATACTATAGTCTCTCTTGAAGGCGAAGCAAGGTCTAGACACCTTGTCTTCCTCAGTGTATTCACTGGTCTCTGTGACTTTCTGTTTCGGCCACTGTTCCCTTGGCTGGGCAAGGAATTCTGGTCCCTGGAACCATCTTTTCCCTACATCTTGGACTTTCAGACCTCGACTTAGGTCATTAGCAGGATTTTCTCTGGTTGGTACGTAAAACCACTGGTTTGGATTCCATTCCGACTGTATCTCAGAGACTCTCACTCCAACAAAGGCTTTTCTCTTTGATGATTCTGTCTTCAGCCAATGAAGTACAATTTGTGGATCTGTCCAAAGAAAGACTTGTGGTTTCATCTTCATCTCAATGTAGCTAGTCCTAGCTAATCTCGGGGCCAAGAGCGCAGCCATTAATTCAAGCCTCGGTATGGTCGACTGCTTCAGAGGAGCTACCCTAGATTTGGATGCTATCAGTCTTACATCCGCTGAGTCATCTGAAGTTGACCATCTGGCATAGGCACATGCACCATATACTTGGCTTCTTGCATCTGCAAATAAGTGCAGCTCTGGTTCTCCTGCAGCATCCGTAGGCTTTACATACCTGGTGGTATGGACCCCTGACAATCTTTCTAGGTCTTGAAATACCTGTTGCCACTGTTGGCGGACGTCTTCTGGCAACTCATCGTCCCATCCACAGGTCTTCATTTTCCAAATGGCCTGCATGCCAATCCTGGCTCTTACAGTGACAACCCCTGCAAGCCCCAAAGGATCATAGATATTTGAGATATAAGACAATACACTCCTTTTTGTGCAAATCTCTGCTGAGAAAGCCTGAACTCTGAAGTGGATGGTGTCAGAAGTGCAATTTCATACTACTCCTAGGGTCTTCACACTTGGATCTTCACACAGTGAAAGGTTAACCTCTTCACTCTTCTTAACCCTGTGACTGACCAACCATTCCTTAATCTCGAAACTACCTGTACTGAAAACAGTCCCCAAATCTATCATCTTCACGTCAGCTTCTTCCTCTGAATCGCATGAGTGAAGTAAATCGTCCATGTAACGATATCTCTCGAGAATTTCTGCAGCAGCAGGATAATTATCTCTGTTTTCCTGTGCTATTCTGAGCATCACAAAGCTAGCCGCATCGGGGAAACACGATCACCGATTGTGACCCTCAATAGTCTGTATGTGGTTGGCTCTCTAGTTATATCGAGTTCCCTCCATAGAAATCTGTCGACGTTGGTATCTCTTCTCAACAAGCAAATCTGGAGAAACATCATGGATAGATCCCCTGCAAATGCCACAAGATTCTCCCTGAATCTTATCAGAACTCCAATCAAGTCACTGATCAAGTTGGGTCCTTTCAAAAGGAATGAGTTCAAGGACATACCTTGATATTCACAGGCAGGATCGAAGACTATTCTAAGTGGAGTACTGACCTTGTCAGGCCTGCATACAGCGAAGTGAGGCAGATAATACTCAAGTTCTTCTTTTGAGTTGTCCTCATCTAACTTCCTTTATGTCTTCTGCCCATCCTTTGGCTATATAATCATCCATCACTTTACAGTACTGTTTCGCTTTCTCCGGATCACGTGACAAAGACTTCTCCAGAGAGATAAGTCTTTTCTCTGCTAATGATCTGTTGTTGGGCAGGTTGCTAGGATCTTCCGTCCATGGTAAGCCTATCATGTACCTCCTGTTCACCTTCTCACATGTTTCTTGAAAGCATGACATAACTCTCTTGTCTTCTTCTGTCAGGATCTTCACAGGACATGAACAATTGGGTGCCTGTACACCTAGCGTCTCCAGGTCATGCATCCTCTGAATTTCCACCCCTTCAATCATGTTGAAGTAGTTCACTGAGTGAACTCCACTCTGTGTTCCCTCACCGGAATCTAGCACAATCCATCCAAGCTTTGTTCTTTTTGCAAACGGCTCAAAAGGAGTAGTAGATATAATGACAGTTCGAGGTCAAGTCCAACAAAAGCCTCTGCAAAGCTTTATTTCACAAATAAAGCTTTTGTCAGCCCTTAGATCTCGCCCCAGTATATCTACTACTTTTGAACCCCCAGTTAACTTCCCAGACCCACGTGGCCGCACGTGGCACTACTGTACCACTATGACGTGTTGACAGGAGGTAACATTGTACTGTACGGTATGATCAATAATTCCTCTCTAACGAAACCTCTCCCTGGCCCATTTCTCAAGTAGTACAAGTTTGGCTCGTCGGCTTTGATGTCCACTTTATCTATGTTGTAAGTTTTGACTGACCATATCGGACCGGTGGCTCGCTTACGACTATCGCCCTCGTGTTCCCCCGGCTGGTATAGGTACCTCACGAGGGCCCTATCTGGTATCTGTTTCTCCTTTCCACACGATGGTGCAGACGACTCTGCCACTTTTGATTTTAGTTTGATAGCGTTGGCTGGTTTCTTGCCAGTGAGCCGAGTGGTTTCGTGGTTGATGGCCGACACCACCTGAGGTAACCGCGCTACCCATTCAGTTGATTGTTTCCCCGGGTTGGTCATCTCTCTAGCATACTGATGCCCAAATAAGCGCTCAGCCAAAGTCCTATTGAATCTCTCAACTATGGCTTGGCTGCGATGGGCTACGACCGTGCCACGCCTGACCTTGGTATCATGTTTGTCTAGCAGGTGTGACACGACACCCATGAACTCCCGCCCGGGGTCAACTTGCAGCTCTGTGGGCCACGTCAGCGGACTGCGTTTGTACATGCGTTCGAATCCGCGGACTACATGGGCAGAGTCTTTCGCGGTCAAGGGTTCGGCTTCCTTGTAGCGACTGGCCACGTCCACGACGGTTAAGGCATACTTGTACCTCTTGTCGTGGAGTAGGAATAGGAACTGGTGAACGCTATTGGGTATATTAATACCGAACTTCCTTCCAGGCACGTAACGTGGTGCCAGTAAATAGATCTGCCAGAGGGCTTGTTTTGGCCTTGTTCGGGAGTACTCGCGCTTTTTAGCCAGCTTATGTACAGCGCTAGCTCCTTTCCAGTACCCACTCAGGCTGTAGTAAATAGCCTCAAACTTTCTTTGGTTCCGTGACATGTCACCCCGATATATATGCACCTATGTTCTTGGTTCAATTTTCTCATGTCCATACGCGTACGTGTTTATCCAATCAATAGCTATCCAAGGCTTAGTGTCCATCAGCGACAGGGATGTCTTGTTTATCGTCAGTCCGTATAGCCTATGCCCATCACTTCTAAGCATGTTCATTTTATGCCTGAAGGTACGGGTCTTGAACAGGGCTTCCTTGAATCTGGCGTGTTTGATGTGTTGTTTCATCACATACTTCTTAACACCCTTCGCCTTTTGGATCTCACCATTGTCGGCCTTCAGGATGGAGTACATCTTGGGTCTCAAGCCTATGTACTCAGCTATGGGCGTGCCAGCACACTCGTCCTTCATCTTATCTAGGACCTTTTTATTTACCATGCTGTGTATGGCATGGTCCTTGGGGTAGTTGCTGGTGTCATACAAATCGAGGCGTTTTTTCATGTCCTCGTACACGTCCTCGGTTCGAATCTCCATCAGCAGGGAATCTGTGTCAGTGTACAGCACTTCACACCTGTCGACTTTCTGTTTCTTGAGCTCGTTGTAGTAAAAGTCGTACATCAGGTGTTTGGATAAATCGAGGATGCTCATTCCCATGTAAACAGGCCGGTTGAATTTGATGTGTTTTTTCTTCATGTGTAGGGCCACCATGTCGTCGGTGAATATCTTGCTCCGGTTGAATGCCAGACTGGCTATCAGCCTCCTGAGCTTGTCATCCTCTTTTGACCGAACCAGCTTCACAGTCACGCGTTTCCTCAGGTTCTCCATAGTCTTACCAAACACCGAGTTTGTAGAGGTTTTTCTCAAAGTCACTGGTGGCAAGCTTTCGCAGGTCTGTGTTCATTCTGATGTAAGGCTCCATCCAGGGGCTCTGGTCGAACTTGAGCACCCTGTGTATTTTGGTCAGCCTCATACCCAACGACAGGTACAGCTGTAGGTTGCGATAGTGAACGATGTACTTGGTCTTATCCATTAAGTTGGGCACTTGTTTTTCAACGTCTGCCACCCGCCCACCTAACAAGTTATGTTGGTACTCAGACATCCAGTCTGGGTTAACCCTCATACGTTCCGGGGCCAGGGGGTAGCTGTTGTGTGATGTGTGTAATGCCTTGGGGTATTCTAAGTCCACCTCGAGGATATAGCCTTTGCTCGAATCTGGTGCGATGCTCATAACATCAATCTCGTGCGATGCCCATTCGAATCCCTCTGTGGGTAGATACTTGCTCATGCCCCAGCCGTACAGGTTGTTGGCGTCGAGGTAGAGAATATGATTGATTGGCTTGTTAGGGTCGTAGCCCTTCACGTATTGATTATTTGCTTTCGCATATTGTTTGGTAGCCATGGAAATCCCACCTCGCAAGCCTTTCTCAATGAATAGGTGCATGTCATAATCGGTGAGCAATTCCAACTTAACTCCGGTCTTTTTCAGCAATGCATCCCACGACAGGCCTGGGCTGGTGTAGTACCATCCGGGGTCGAGTTGGTACTGCT
Source organism: Haliotis rubra (assembly GCF_003918875.1). Taxonomy (NCBI): domain Eukaryota; kingdom Metazoa; phylum Mollusca; class Gastropoda; order Lepetellida; family Haliotidae; genus Haliotis; species Haliotis rubra. The sequence continues at coordinate 231,359 of NW_025765020.1, read as the reverse complement.
TAAAACACGTCCTCCTAAAGGTCTCGAACACGTCGGCTAGCAGGAGTACATCTATCCTCAAGTACAGGTCGTGGTAGTCACCCAGATTCTTACAGCCAAGTTTATTCCATACGTTAATCGCGTGCGAGTAATCGTCTTGGGTGATTGTCAAGTCGGTCAGGTTGCTGTAAAATTCTCTGATGGGGGGTAGTCGGGTCTTGGCGAACTTGGCCCAGCCATCCATGTAGTCCTAGGGGTACACACCCTTTCTCATCAGCAGGGGTCTAGTCTCGGGGTCGGTATATCGATCAGTGATTGGGAAGGTATCATTGGCCTTGACAAGACTGTCGAGTGACGACAGGAGGAACTGAACCGAATCGATGAACCTCAGACTGTTTAAGCTGAAGGAGATGTATCTCTCAATGTTGTTGGGGATGCACGTCAGGTTGCCGTCGACTTTCGCGATGGCCTGCATGATCAAGTGAGAGTCATACCCTCTCAAGTTGTGGAAGACCACGGGGATGTTTATTGTCTTGGGGGTGATTCTAAGCTTGAGATTGCAAGCGTTGTGAGCGGCGCCTCTATACTTACCGGTGACGTGGCAGTGATCTCTCACTAATCACCGTTCAGTGGGCTATCACACACATGGCAGTTAGTGCTGCAGGCGTGAGCTTGCCGGTCGGCTTGAGTCATACGCATGGGAGCGACTGTGTATAGTGTATTCCTAATACTTTTCTCTTCCTCCTGCAAACAGTTTAGAAACTTTTCAGCCGTTTCCCCATCACATTGGACGACGACGTATCCAAACCCACAGGCCTCGTGCTCCTGTGTTTTCTGTGTGTTGGGGGTACCCCCAGCAGCCCCGCCGGCGGCAGCCTCAACTGGTTTGACCAAGGCTTCAAAGTCGGCGTAGATGACATAAGGCACAGACATTTGGTTCTTGTGGTTGTCGAATTTTAAGATATTGTCACCTTCCTTGGGCATGTCGACTCGTATGGTCGTCTGCCACACACCTTGGCAATCCCCCCGGTGTGATTCCAGCTGATCGGGTCGACTGAAACCGTGCACAAAAGTGTTTTTTCCCGTCGTGTTTCGACTGGTCATGCAACAGCCTGCTGAGGTATTTTATCCATGTGTAGTGATACTTATCACCTTGCTGGATCATGAATATATTGATAACGCGGCAACCCAACATTGGACTGACCCTGTGCACGATCGTTGTGTTACCTTCGTGCCCAAAGACGTTTATGGCTATGTTATTCTGTTTTTCTATTTTAGTGATCTGAGATATGGGGGTGGGTTCGGTCATACCATCCTAGTTGAGCCCATCGTCTTGGGGATAACTAGAAGGCCTGTTTGAATTAGTGTCAGCTGGAAGCAAGGCTGACCTGATAGCTAACCTCATGCAATCATCACCTCTATTCTTGATGTTGACTATGGCCTGGTTTGCCTTGTAGTAGGGGGGCAAGTCTAGGTACGACCCGCCTCTGAACGGCACGTAGTTAGCTATGTCTAGATAGACATTATCGATTTTATCCACTACCCACCCGGAACCCATGTGCGTGTAACATTCTAGGTATTCTCGTATCTGCTGAAAACTGGTATCGATTGACTCGTCTATAGTCTCGGTATGAGTCACGACTTCTTGTTTACCTCGGAAGTAAGGCTGAACGTACCAAATGACCCCATTGGGAGTTCCCCCCTGCTGTTTATCTAGCGACATTTTCACTGTGATTTTAAACTTTATACTCCCCCAAATCATTTAGTTCCTCATTTACTTTATCAGCGATTAGAGGCTTGATATCGGCGATGTCTATGTTCCTATCAACATGCATGCGCCAACCTCTCAAACAGTTACCTACAGCGTGCTCAGTGCGCTTGAACTCTAGGTCAATAGCTCTATTCTGCCGTAATAGTTCTACAAGCTGTGGCTTCCTCATACGGGAATAACCTATAAACCCCAACTGGCGGGCCTCCTGTTTGAGTTGTTTCACAGTGGGGAGCTGAACGCAACCGTTCAGCGCTACAGGGTTGTTTAATAATGCGACTAACCCGGCTCTCCCCAGGTGGGAATAACCCGTCAACCCTTGCTGTTTTGCTCGGAGTTTTAGTTGTTTTACTGTGGGATGGGGTTGTATGTTAAGTAAACTCAACAACGCTGGTTTGCTCATTCGAGAGTAACCAATTACACTTCGCTGTCTCTTGATGTGCTTGAGCTCCCGAGTAGTAGACATTGTTATACCAAAGGGTTTACAATCACTAATTGGGCCGCCGGCAAGGGAGGTAAGTCCTCCAACCATCAAAAAATAATAAGGCACCCATAAAATCTTTAGAGGATCATATCCTCTCCGTCGTTCCAATCAGCTATACTTACATGGGCCGTTTTGATCCAGTACTTACACTGGTGGATATAGGATTCCTTGAAATTGTACAGGTATTCCTGTATACTTGTAAAACAATTTATCTGGTGTTGAGTCGTGATGTCCCACGCACATGTGAAGGGGAGAGTATACTTAACACCCTCCTTAATCCATGGCACTTCCCATATGATCCGAAATCTGAAGCGCCCCCAGTCGTTCAGTTCCTCTTTGAGTATGTTTTTGACCATAGATTCGATGACGGGTATACTTTCAACTTTATCGTTTTTCATGTTCGCACGAATGTATTCATTATTATACCTAGTAGTATATACAATGGGGGTTTTGGATCACTTTCAACAAAAGCCTCTGCAAAGCCTTATTTCACAAATAAGGCTTTGGTCGGACCCTTAACTCTTGCTACCATTACCCCTACTATAAAACAGTTTGGGACGATAGCGGGATGCGAACGCACCTCACAAATGCGCTACCGGGGGCATGGGTGAAGTAACGGGTCTATCCTGGGACACGAACGCCACATGTATACCCCACAACCGCGCCGCTTAACTGACTTAGCTACTGGGGACTTTTCTGAAGTATGTTGGTTTAACGGGTCTATCCTGGGATAGCTCCACGTGGCACTATGTCACGTTTACCTCGATGAAACAGTTTAATGTGAATCGCCTATGATCTCTTTGGTGTTTGTAATAAAGGCTTGCTGGGCTTTTTTCACCCCTTGTTCTATGTACTTTTTTTTCTCGTCCTCACTGATAGCAGACTTACGAGACTTGGATCGAATCTCTTGTTTCATTTTATTATATTTTGTGAGTTCAGAGAGGATTGAACGAAACTCCTCCTCTGAGATCTTACTGTCAGTGAGTGCCGTGGATATACGCTCACTTACTGTGTTCAGCTTTGCTTCGGCCAGAACCCTGATCTCGTCGTGTTTCAATGCCTTAGGATGCAGTCTGTGTGATGCAAACTTAAACACCAACCCTAACACCCCTGCCACCCCAGCTGTTATTTCAATGCCTAGTACTACAGGGGTAGCCACGATGGTAGCTAACAACCCAACACCTGCCGCCCCTAGCCCCATGCTGGTTGCCATAAGGGCAGTATCAGCCCCGTCTACGATATTGCGCGTGTCGCGGTCTTGTTCTAGTTGGCGTTTTACATCACATAACTGCCTCAAACGGAACCTGTCTACGGTTTCCAGGGTCTTCGCTACTTCCTCTACGACTGGGTATAGCCCCATCCTATAATATATATTACAAAAGATATTTTAATTGGGTTTCAGTTAATAGTTGGTCAACGTACCTGAGGCTTATATGGTATGGTATGATGGTGGGTGGCTTTTAACTGGGACTGCTTGGATGAAATTAACAGCGTGTCCCTAAGGAAATATTCGGAGTTAGAAACTATCATACTTTCAGTTGGAATGAAAGACGTGATCAAGGTACCGCTGTTCCTAATTTCAGAGACATAGCCATATTTGTCTAGTGAGATATAAGGTGCGGTGATAGTCACGTTGATCACCCATTTGGGCTCCTTTAAGTCTGCCAGGTCCTGCCATATGTACACACCGTTTTTAAATAATAGGACGTACAAGGTGTCTTCCTCACCAGGCTGATCGAATCCCTCCGTGTCCCCTAGGTCGTTAAGCGTAGTGTTGGGACGATGACTGGTCATTGCTATAATACTACTGCGATATAGTTTCCAACTGGTTTTCTGATAATAGTTCAGGGGTGCACTTCGACCCCATGAAGTGTATGTTGTCAGGTAGGAAGATCTTGGTTAGTGATATCGTGTCTTCCACGATCACAGTGACACGCTGCAGACTGGTTTTGGAGTCAACGCCCACCCGCACGTAAACTGTGCAAACGTGATACTGGTGTCGTTTCGCCCACCCGAGTTTGATCCCTTTCACGATCTCGACATCATTCCGCGATGGTTCCCCTAGGGAGACTTGGATGATCAGTGTTGAGTTCGCTGTTAGACTCTCCAGGATGTTGACCACGCCTTCGAATTCAGACACCAACTGCAATGTCACGTTTTGCATGTTCAGTTTACTCGATAGCATGTGGGCTGCCATACTGGCGACTGGGCTGATGGCTACACTACGTCTCTGAGTCGGGACGTAAGCCACTAGCAGGGTTCCGTTGTTCACGACTTTGTTTAGGTGGTTGTCTTTGTTATCCGTGAACACGTAGGGGGAGCCGAGCCTAATATTGAGAAACCAGTCGTCTTTATCGGGTAACAACACCCACTTGTCATCTTCGGTGAAGACGAGTGTATATGGCTTGTTTCGGGCGACGGTAGTGCTCTCAACATCGTCTAAGTCGAACAGTTTGCCCCCGAACGATGGGTATATTATCCATTTATCATCCCCGGTGGTGACTAGGGTGTACCGAGTGTTGACTGTCGCTCTTGTGGTATCTAATATATCACCTAGGGCTCCACCGGAAGGGACTTCAACGCGTTTGTAAATGTTGTTTTTTCAGTTGCAAGGCGTACAATTTACCATCTACTCCGGGAGCGTCGAATCCGCGTGTGTCCTCAAGGTCGGAGATCCCCACATTGACGCATTTTTTCACCCCGGGCCCTTGTGCGCTAGTCATTTTATGTGAAGCGTTAAGCTGAGGTATCCTATATTCACGGGATTATGATTTATATCTAACACCGATATTATCAGTTCAGGTATGTTGCCCTGAGTCAACCTCTAATACTGCCACGGTGAAACTGACTCGGTTCTACCGTCGTTGTATTTCTCCGTTTTCACCGGTACGGCTCTCAGTATAGTGGATGGGTGACTCCCTTGAATGTTGTACGTTGTGCTCACCTGACCGAGATGAATATACAGCTCTCGGTACGGTACTAGGTCGGGTAACTTCATGCCTGTGACGGTTGTTGTTGGTTTTATCTCATCAGGCGACATACCGAGTGTTCTCGCTAATGGCCCGGCCGAGCCTCAAGGAGTTTCTTCGGTTGTTGATTAACACCACTGTGCCGTTTGAGTCGTTCATCTTGAGTTCGGCTCCCAGGGGTTTGAAGACCTCATCACTTAGAGAGCACACTCTGTAGTAGCCGTCAGTTATCTGGCTGCGAGCCCCACTGACAAACAGCTTATTGTTGCTGGCGTTGATGTTAGTCCATTGCGGTAGGTAGGTGATATCGCAGAATGCGACTTCAAGTTGACCCGACATATTATCGATCGCGTGCGTCAGCTGAACAGCCTCACCGCTCGTTATTCCTGGAAGTGTTATATACATGTTAGAGTATATATGCTCATTATATAATAGTTTTAAAATGTATTCCCCTGGAGTGTTTTACCCTAAACTGGACGTAGATTTCTCACCCATGAAGATCGCGGTCGCTGCTGGGATGTATTTCAACACCCAGCTTTTAGATGTGTTCAGCCTGTATAAATTTTCGGTGACTAACGCTAAGGTAGTTCATGCTTGGTTCAACAAACCGATGCAGTTCTGGCAGAATCAACTCAACTTCGCCGTGTGGTGCGCTACAACGGGGTGTGGTGTGACATTGACCGACACTCGGCGTGGACCGCTGAGTCAGTCTGTGTTCACGTTCCACGTGTACTACCAGGTCAGGCGTATCCTTAAAGAAATCAGCGCTCCGGTCCCACAGGACAACGCATGGAACGCAGTAAACAACAAGTACGATAGACGGGCCTATGAACGTATTTGCAACGAATTCGAACTAAACCCAAAGATGGATTGGCGTTTGCCGGGACTGAACCACGGGTTGGGTATCCCCATCGTTCACAACATGCACCTCATGGATGCCAGCGAGAAGTTGAAAGAATGGGGCGACAAGTCGTATCATCACCTCACAACCAACGAGTGGGATGACCGTTACATGGCTTTCAACGACAGCAAGGATTACCGAGTCTGGAGGTTCGAGCAGGGGGCAGCGGATGACTGGAAAAAGTTTATGTTGGACACGTCGAAAGGGTTCACTCGTGCCGGGGTCACCAGATTGAACGACTCGATTCGAACGTACGTGTGGGCGCTGTTGGGTAGGCAGACGCAAACGCGTTCCAACATCCTTGGTAAGGGGACTGCTTACGACGCTCAGAAACAGTTCGTTGTCAACGTTGAGGATGCTATCAATGCTCCAGTTGATCTCCCGAGTGACATCAAACTCTACCAAGACGTGTTGGAATATGCCAGGTCGAAAGTCGACTATGTGTTCAACGTGGGGCTGTACATGGCTCCGAGCGATATGCAACTGAGAGTAAAAAAAGTGGTGGGCTACAACAACGAAATAGTCATAGCCACGGCGGACCAAAAGTTGGGCGTCAACCCCGATGTTAACACCCGTCACGTCCCACCACCCACGACCGGTGAAACGGGTATAGTGGCGTCACCCCTGGAGCATCGGGTTCAACCAACACCCCCTGTGGGGTCACCCCCACACGTTCAGCAGCACATCGACCGTAAAACAGCCCTGGTGGTTGGTGGGGTAGCTTTTGGACTTATTTGGTTAAAAATTCCTTAGCCGCTACGTACACCAGACCCGCCACGGCGACGATGGCTGCCCACAGGTTTTGACTGAGCCACGTGGCACGAGTTTTTTTTATCCAGTCTTTGACACCACCTGTGGGTGTTGGTGTTGGTGCAGGCGTGGGGGTACCCCCTGTCAATGACACCACCAGGGTTGATATGATGAAGCCCAATGCAGTCACAATGCTGGCGATGGTGATCCCTTGCTCCCGCAACAGGATCCGAATCCTGTCAGCTAGCGTGGTGTCTTCATTTAGGACTTGATCTATGGTTTCCTGTACTTTACTGATCTGTGATCGGAGCGCTTCCCGGTTAGAGGAAGCGGATTCCAACCGAGTCCGTCTCTCGTCTTCCAAGTTTTTTATTCTCTCCTCGATACGCCGTTTCATATCACCATCCGCTTCGGTGAGTTTTATTTTCTCGCGAGCGATGCGCTCGTCGATTTCGTTCAGTTTCCCCATATTGTTCACTAGTTCTCCGCGTACATGTTTCAAGGCTTCGTCTAGACCGTACAGTTCCCTCAGGGGAAATTCGAGCCCTGGCAAGGGTTTGTCATGGTACGTAGCCAATATTTTTTCGATACTGTCTGATGTTTCTTTAGCACGTTGGGGTATATTGCCTTCATCGCCTTTGGACCTGGCTGCTTGCAGATCTTGGACGACCTTCGGGGGAAGCTTAGACCATGCCCCACCGTAATCTATGAAGCCTAGTTCCGCACGGAGCAGTTAACTCCCACCAGGGCGACTGGTGAGTGTTGACAAGGCATATGGCTTCCCATCTTTTTTTATGATATCGACCAACGGGTAAGCCTTCAATCACAGCGTGTCCTTCTTATCGACGATAAACTTGGAATAGTCCCTCCCAAACGGCTTGATGTTGTCTTTATTTTCAACTGCGTCTTAATAATCATCGACGGCCGACTGTACAAGTTCAGTACTTAAGGGGAACGAGGTTTCATCCTCGTCGAATGCCTGGGCACTATCATCCCACATATCATCCATAGGGATGTACTCGGCCATTATTTAGTATTAAAACTTATATGTTTCATTTATATAACAATGTACGGTAGAAAACTAGATCCTTTCAGACGATCAAGAGAGCCTCTAGGCGTCAGAGCCATGCGCCAGTCGGTGACCATCACCAACAATCCCAGAAAGATAGACCAGAACCAAACGCTGCTGGTTAGATTCCGAAACCTTGGCGAGAATGACCTCATTGTACCAGGCACGGTTCGACTGGCGTTCAACCACACGTTGACCTCCACCAACGACAAACGCGAGCTAGTGCAGAACGTAGGTCGGGCCATCGTCAAGAAAACCACCATCAAGATCAGTGGTAACGAGGTGCTGAGCATCGACGACAGCAACATGTTTCACTGCTACGGGGATCTCTGGAAAAGCGAGGGAGAACGCATCAATGACGTGTACCAGGGTATCAGCAAATCGACTCGGTTGCGTATGGGGAATGGCTTCACGCAAGACCAGCTAGACAAGCTATCGGACGGTGAAAAGGCCATCGCTCAAGCGTACGGGAACAGGTTCTGCATTCCGCTCGACTTCGAGCTGCTCACGGGACACGCGCCATTTTACAAGGCCGTGCTGGGTGATAGGCTTCAATACGACTCACGTTTAATGACTACAGTAAAGTAGTGCGTACGCCACACGGTGATGAGGCCAGTTATGCCATAGACAACATCTCTCTGGAGTTCGACATGGTCACTGGCCCGGAGCTGGCCAGGCAGGTTCGAAGTCAGTACTCGGGGAAGATGGCCATCCTGTATGATCGCATACTGAGGCATAGATCAGTCGTGCGAGATAAGAGCAACACTGTGTGGAATATCAACCTGAATGTGCCGGTGCGATCGATGAAATGCATCCTGGTCGTCCCCGTGGAGGATTACGAGCCGTTCCGGAGGGACAGCGAGAAGTTTTTCAACCCCGAGATTGAAAAGGTGGAAGTGACCATCGAGGGCGTGCCCAACCAGCTGTTCAGTCATGGTATGAGGGCATACCAACAATGGGATGAGATAAAAAACCTACCAGCCATCAAACAACACCCATACATAACCAAGGACCTGGACCTATCCTCCGTGCAGATCTGTGAATACCTGACCACCAAGTACGCGCTGTGGTTGGACATGCGATCCACGGAAGATTATAAACTGCACGGTAGCGGTCGCCACATAGATAACGGCAGCGAGGGGGATAACAATCCAGATTACCAAGAAGGCTCAATCCGCTGGCAAGTTGAAATTATATCTGTACGTTATTATGGACGCGCAACTTAATATAGACAATGGGAGATTCGTGCAAGCCATCTACTGATGGAGGCAAGCCATCTAGTAGGCCACTGCCTACTGATTTACCCCGCGACCCACACTGCGCCATAGCGTGCGGGCAGACTGGCTGTGGGAAGACCGTTTTCGTGCTGGATATGTTGGAGGGGTACTACAAGGATGTGTTCGACAACATCGTTATCATGTGCCCTACTCCGAGCATGAATAAAACGTACACGGAAAGACCTTGGGTGATGACGGACCCGGACGTACACAAAGTCGACCCGGGAACACGCCTGCAGGACTGGTTGAAAGCTCTTCACGAGAAATTTAAAGGGGAGTCGACGTTGTTCATACTGGATGACTGCAGCGCTAATCACGAGATAACAATAAAGAGAGACATGCTATCGTACCTGGCCTTCTCTGGCCGGCACGGAAATCACAGCGTCTGGGTACTAACGCAGAAGTTCAACTCGGTGTTGAAAGACCTCAGGGAGCAGACGCGATGGGTGGCCTTATTTCACTGCAAGGACAGGGATTCGTTCGAAGAGTGTTTGAGAGAGAACGATGTGATGAGCAAATTAGAACGGGAACGTGTGAAGAAACAGCTCGCTGAAACTAAACATGCTAAGCTCGTGCTCAAGACCGACCAACCCGTGGCTTATAGGGTGTTTTAGCTAAGCAATGCTAAGCAAATGCTAAGCAAAGCTAAGTAAAGCTAAGCAAATGCTTAGCAATGCTAAGTAAAACTTAGCTCTTAGCATTAGTAGCTATGGTATTTGAAGTGTTCGTCGTGTGCAACTTAACCTTCATTTCTCTGTGTTTCGCCTATATCGTATATTATATAGTTAAAACTAAAACTTACTTATCACATTATAAGATGGAGTGTGAGGAATTGCTAGAGCAACTGTTGGTGCCAGTGGACGATGATAAGCGAGAGAAACTGGTGGCGTTGGCTGTTGGCGGCAAAGCCAAACATTACTTTGGAGACTACACTCCCGATAAAATTCACAAAATGTCAGCCGAAGAAATCGATAAGCTGTACGCTAGATACGAGTTCCGGCTCGGGGCCGAGGTGACAAAGACAATAGGATCGGCTATGACCCAGATATACACTGGTATTGCGTCGTACTTCCTTCCCATCCCCCCGGAGAGCCGACTTTACCTGTGGGAGGACCTTGAGAAAGACCCTTTTATCGAACACGCCTTGAGCTCTATCAGCTGCGTGCTGTACCACAAATACGGTATGTTGTTAGCTCCGGTTACGGCGGCGATTATCACGGCAAAGTATTGCCAATTTGAGAGGAAAAATAATAATAGTATAGATGGATGCTGCACAGGAGGAGACACCACAACTGGAGGAAACCTTCAGGGGGGAACCCCAACAGGGGGAAACCCCCAGGGAGGAGAACCCTTCAGAGGAGACGGGGGAGACCCCCAAGGAGGTGAACCCACCCCAACCCTCTACAGTCACCAGGCAGAAGAATCCTAAGAGAGTAGCTGCCAGTAAAAAACGGTGGTGTAACCAACATAAAATTATCACGGTGACTCACCCGGCTCGACTATTGTTGGTTGTAGGCGTAACTGCTGCCGTGATTATCTCATGGTTATATACACGACACAGTGAGGGAAACCCTCACAGGGAGCCCCCACAATTAGGGGTCAACCCACATATCATGTTATAATTTAATATTTTTATATCATATACATAATGCCTGAGGGGAAAACGTTCGTCAACGACGCATACCACGCCACCGTGGTGGCCATTCTAGCCGTAGGGTACGCTCGGTTGACCAAAATGGTGCTTAAACAACCTACTATCAAGCTAGATTTCAACCTGCAGGATATGGGTATGCTCATAATGAACCTTGGTATGGCGATGGCCACAAAAGACATCCTAGTAAAACAAGGGATACTACCTGAAAATATTATGAAGTAAATATATGATGGCTACGATTGCCATGATGGTCGGTTGGGCGTTAGTAAATGCCCTAACATTTTCTGGGAGTAATTTCCTCTTCTCGAAACTACGAGAGTCACATGCGGCTGAAATACAGGAAGAAAGGAGGTGGCATGACCTCGCTATTGAGAAATTACAGACGGCACAGGCCGAGTATGCTAAAAAACGCCTCCAGAGGATCGATTACATTAACGAACAACTCAGGCGTGAAAACCATGCCGTTCAAACATTCCACGATGTCGACGACGCAGCGAGAGAATACTACTTACTAACTGGTAAACGGTTGCAACCGCTCAATAAACCCACACTCGCTCAGTACTACACACCATCCAAGAGGCAAATGGACCGTGAACTGGTTTTCATAGCGCTGGGTATAGCAGAGACTGCGTTGGTTGCGAAACAATTAGACTAAGTACTCATATAAGTATGCTAAACATGAGACCTGCTCCATACCGATGCGAATACATACTTATGGGGAAGAAAGAAGCCTGTGATAGGAGATGCAGGACCGAGGGGTACTGTTGTTTCCACATGGGAAGCCCTAACTACACGTGTTCTGTGTGTGGTATAGGGGTTAAAGGGCACTACTGCCTATGTAAAGCTCACGGGGCGAACGTAGTCAGACATCATCTCATCTACGAGAATAAAAAGGCCTACATAAAAGAACATAGGCGACTTCTCAAGATAGACCCCCAATTAGACACTGTGCACACCTAGGTATAACTATGTCTGTGGAACTTAAGATCGAATCTCTGGTCAAAAACATATTCGAAGAGGAACTGAACGACTGGGGGCGCTTCAGATTTCAGGTCACATTGGGAGTGGCATGGATTAAGGAGGGTGTTAAGTGTACTCGCCCCTTCACATGTGAGGTTTAGCTTTCACCAGACAATATTGTATATTTAGCTTTCAACAGACAATGTTGTTTATTTAGCTTTCACCAGACAATATTGTTTATTTAGCTTTCACCAGACAATTTTGTTTATTAAGCTTTCATCAGACATTATTGTTTATTTAGCTTTCACCAGACAATGTTGTTTATTTAGCTTTCACCAGAGAATAAGCTTTATGCAGCTTTCACCAGACAATATTGTTTATTTAGCTTTCACCAGACAATGTTGTTTATTTAGCTTTCACCAGACAATATTGTTTATTTAGCTTTCACCAGACAATGTTGTTTATTTAACTTTCATTTCCCAATACCATTGGAGATGGCCTAAATTGCATGTGTATTATTGCAATTTGAATTGTAACCTGTAAATTGGCCTCTGGCTTATACAGAAATAAATTCCTAACCCTAACCCCAACCCCAACCCCTAACACTTATACTAACCCTAACTCTAAACACCAGCAAGCCCCCCTAAACACCCCCTTAAAAATTCAAAGTGACAGTATAAAATGAATTTCTTTATTCCCGTAATGTAAACAAAACACTGAAGCCTTACTCAACCGACCCGTGAAGGTCCTGGTTAGGATGAATCTTCAGTAACCCATGCTTGTCGTAAGAGGCGACTAACGGGATCGGGTGGTCAGGCTCGCTGGCTTGGTTGACACATGTCATCTGTTCCCAACTGCGCAGAACGATGTTCATGCTGTTGATCACTGGATTGTGTGGTCCAGACTCGATTATTTACAGACCTCCGCCATATAGCTGGAATATTGCTGCTTGCGGCGTAAAACTAAATTCACTCACTCAGTCACCGTTCCAAAACCATAACAATCTGAGGCAAGTGCGACCTTTGTCGCCATTGGGACACTGCGGAGGGATTCGGTGTAATACATTTGTACAACAATATTGCAGCGTCACAGTTAAGCATAGGGACAGGTCGTGAAGTCAGGAAATTGCAACAATATTCTGAAACAAAAAGGAACAAATATGTTAGATTTCACGTGCGTGTGCTTACTTAGTGAGGGATTCTGAAGGCAGGCCCACCAACTGACACCCAATGGTATAAGATCAACTTGAGTCAAATGTCTTACCAAAAGGTGTAAAAGTGCCGGTATTCTAAGTTAGCTACTTTGTTACATCAATCGTAATATCGGGGCCTGCCAATGTGGCAAGTAGTGACAAATAATTGCCTTTGCTTAGTAGGTACATACCTCGTAATTCATGTCATAGTTAAGTGCGTTATCTTACGTTCATATTAAGTATGTCAAAATATACACTCATTGGACGTTTGCGACGAGTTTGTTTGACATCAAAATGAAATTGACGGCAATTCATATGAAGATTAACTTGGCTCTGTTCAAATATAGTGAGTGAGTGAGTGAGTGAGTGAGTTGGGTTTTACACCGCCTTTAGCAATATTACCAATATTACTGGAAAGAAAATTGCGATTCTCATGTGTTGCTGTTCAAATTAGGTTTGCTTTGGTTGTCGTTTAACGCCGCACTCAGCAATATTCCAGCTATGTGGCTTCGGTCTGTAAATAATGTAATCTGGGCCAAACAATCCAGTGTTGAACAGCATGAGCATCGATTTACTCTAATGGGATAAGATGACATGTGTCAACGAAGTCAGAGAGCCTGACCACCCGCTGCCGTTAGTCGCCTCTTATGACAAGCATTGGTTGCTGAAGACCACCAGTTCTAACCCGGATAGTCTGGGTAATGTTATTGTATGTCCACATCGTGTAAATATTGGAGTCTTGAGCAGACAATCCTGTGATTGATATCAGGAGCATTACCGCGAGCATCAAATACATCTATAACGATTGTTGGTAGGTTTTGTACTTTGTGTGCACCACGAGTCAGCGTGTGTCGAACGTACAGAGGACGTACATTACGTAACGTCAACTACATTTGGTGATAAATCATCACGACATCTGATGTTTTTATACTTTTGCAACCGTATTTCCCGTTATATAGGCATATGTATACACAGCGAACAGTTTTAGCGAGTGTGAAATCTTTCCAACAAGAAAACTAAGACACAGAACGCATCATAAGCTTCGTTTGCTCCATGTGACTGTGGTAAAAATGTCCAAATTATGTTGAAGGCACAGCTAAAATGATTTTCATTGAAGCTATTCTTTCTAAAACTCGTATTGTACAAGGATGAAATGTTCTGACGTCATTCTGTGTTAAAATTTCAAATAATAATCAGTGTAGCTTTTGGTAATAAGTGTTATAGAGATATATCTAAGCATCTCGAATATCACTGAGACCTCAGTAGATAAATAGACACCACGTGAATCCGTGTAACGCATATGGCTTACCATTAGGCCTTTTTTTCTAATTAATTGATTTACGGATTTTAAAAAAAACAAACTAGGGTCGGTGGTCGAAATAAAAACAAAAATTAAAATTAAAATACTTCAATTTGTTTAAGTCTTTGTCTCAACATTTGATTAGAAACAATCCAAATTTGGATAGTGTAAGAGAAGAGTAATTATTGTGAATCATAACAGTGAAAGACTGAGTTTTTCTAAACTCTGTAATAATTTCAAAAAGATGTTGACATTAGGGGTGTCTCGATTCGGTTCGGTTCATTAAAAATCGAACAGATAGATGTACGATTCGATCTCGATTTCGAATGCATCCATTTCGATTCGATTCATAAAGTACTTACTTTCTAATACTGAGAGTTTATTTCACCTGAAATCATAAGAAATTATGTTGAAAATTCGCTTCTACAAGTGTGGCCAGTGGGAGGGTAATCTCCACTGCCGGAGACATGCGCCCAGAAGCCATGTCTTTCAAGTGAAAATTCCTTGCACAGAACATGATCATTCCAAATGACCTACAGTGAAATTACAGTCACAATGAACACTTGACACCAGAGTTCGTGAGTGAAACTTAATTTCATGATCACTTGTTCAGTGAATATTTGTTGACAACTTGTCTTGACAGTGTTCTAATCGTGCACTGTGCCAATTTTCCAAAGTTTGCCAAATTAAACTGATATTACAACAAATTTGACTTTGTCCTCAGCTTTGGCGAATCGAATAGATAATCTTATCGAATCGAAGTGAGAGTGAATCGTGACACCCCTAGTTGACATCACCTGTAGAATGCGGTTACCTCACTATTACAACCAACCTGACATCATTTAATAATCGTTGACAGTGCATCAATGTTACTGACAGTCTTTTCCATCGTTGAAGCATCGAATATATAGGATTTGTCATGTTTCCAGTTTAATATCTCTGCAAATATCAGCCATATGAGATGAGAGGTAATTGATATTGCACTGGAAATATCCGACCTCTATATTGAATACAATGAAAGTACAAACAAGGGACATATTCACTACTGACTTTAACACTGCCTAGTTGTTTTTGACTTGTTGCTTACAACGAAGTTGCGGGGGAATAGAAACAAGCTGCGTCCGTCCCTCCGTGCGTGCGTCAGTCACACTTTGTCCGAAGCATATCTCCTATACTATTTGTGATAGCTTAACCAAGCTTGGAACACATGTCAACCATGATCCCGAGATTTGCCTCTTGGGGGTTAGACCCAGATGCGACTTTTATTTTTTGCAGTTTCCATGGAAACATGACTTAGGCTGTGACTATGAGGATGTCATAGTGTTCCATGACAACACGCTAGGCTTCAAGTGAATTTGGTGGTGGTGCTCCTTTCTGGAGCAGATCTTAAAAACCTTTCAATACTGTGTAAGATGTGAACAATGTAACTGTAAGATGAAGATGTCCGACCTGTGTACACGTGTTTTGTATCATCAGTGTAAGATGTGAACAATGTAGCTGTAAGATGAAGATGTCCGACCTGTGTACAGTGTTTTGTATCATCAGTGTAAGATGTGAACAATGTAGCTGTAAGCTGAAGATGTCCGACCTGTGTACAAGTGTTTTGTATCATCAGTGTAAGATGTGAACAATGTAGCTGTAAGATAAAGATGTCCGACCTGTGTACAAGTGTTTTGTATCATCGGTGTAAGATGTGAACAATGTAGCTGTAAGATGAAGATGTCCGACCTGTGTACAGAGTTTACTTTGTGTTACAGCGACACCGACACCAGCACGGAGAGACGCCCGGGCAGACGCCGAACTCCATGCCGCCTGCAGGAAGGGGAACCTGGCGGAGGTGAAGCGGATACTGGACACAGGTCAGGCTGACATCAACTGTAGAGATGTGGGCGGAAGGACACCGGTGATGTGGGCAGCATCGATGGGACACAGGGATGTAGTGGAGTTCCTTGTGAGTCGAGGTGCTGATGTGTCACTGGTGGACGGTGGCGGTAACAACATCCTTCACTTCGCCTGTCAGGGAGGAGACAGGGAGACGGTGAAGTTTGTCTTGTCTCTGGATTGGGTGGACATCAACAGTAGAGGAGAGAGGAGCAGGACACCGGTGATGTGGGCAGCACTGAAGGGACAGAGAGATGTAGTGGAGTTGCTTGTGAGTCGAGGTGCTGATGTGTCACTGGTGGACGATGGCGGTAACAACATTCTTCACGTCGCCTGTCTGGGAGGAGACGGGGAGACGGTGAAGTTTGTCCTGTCTCTCGACGGGGTGGACATCAACGCCAGGAACAACTACAGGAAGACAGCGACCGACGTGGCGAGAGATGAGGAACATCATCAACTGTCGGATCTCCTGGTGTCACGTGGTACACAGTGAAGTAAATGTAGTGTTGATGTAGACAATGATGCAGGGCATGTCGTTACTGACACTGACGTGATGTGCCGTTCATGTCGTCGCATTGTTTATAATTCACTATCAAGGTGAGAATATTTGTTGTGTTTGAGGAGAAATAAAACTTGTTGAGAATATTTTCAGACATTTTGTTGTTTATGGAACTTTACGTGATCAGGTAAGGATATTGTTGACTGTAAATATTGATGATATGTCCTCGGTACATGAACCCTGCATCTCGTAATGTAGTTCTGTTTAATTATGTATCATAATTCGTGAAAAAGACAACAACAAACTGTTTGTTTACATCTCGCTACACTCTGTGACCTCAGACTGAGCAGAGGTTCGTCAGCTGGCGCGGCGCCAAATGTACAGTGACGTCACATTGCTGATGGCGTCACGGTGCTGTGGTCGTGACCAGCTGTTTTCTGTGCCAAGTGTTACACTGCCGCACACTGCTGGCTTGATGACAGGGTTACTGTATCACCTGTATAGAACAACACAATCATCCGCTGTTCATTGTTCAGTGTTCATGGGGGTGGTAGGGTATCCTGTGGTTAAATCACGCCGAAGACCCGGGTTCGATTCCCGACAAGGGTAAAATGTGTGAAACCCATTTCTGGTGTCCCTCACAGTGATATTGCTTGAATATTGATAAAAGTGGCTTAAAACCAAACTCACTCACTCACTCACTCGCTCAATGTTCAAGGATTAACGGTTTCCGAACTTTTGAAAACACAATGGCATCAAAAGTCTGAAGGAATGAGTTTGTCATGCAAAACGTTAACCTAAATACTGAAATATCCCCGGGGCCGCATTTCTCCAAAAACTCAACCCCTGGATGCAGAGGGTTTTTTTCAGGTGCATATTTTCAAACGGTTTGAAAAGTGAGCGTTGTGCAAGAACTGAGCTCGCGTGGTCCTGGATCTGCATACGGCTATAAAATTACACAGAAATGTCGAATACGACATTTCCTATCAGTTGGTATAAATATAAGTACAACTAACTCAGCGGTTTGAGTAATAGACATTGCTAATTGTCCAAAATTTTGTTGTGCGTTAAAACACGTTAAATTTCTCCGATTTTTATCGTGCACCAATAAAAGCACTGTGCTACAGTTGTTTTGATTCGGCATCTTTACGAAAAGTATGAGCGAAGAAACTACAGCCTGATATCTGAACGAAATAAGTATATATGAAATGGTTTTATGTGCTTATGCATAACGTTATACGATCAACATTAGAAATGACTCGCAATCAATGTAAAAAAATGGACTTTCTTGTATGACGCACAGGGGCTTGTGACGCTAAAAACTGCCATCAAGGTAAATACTGTCACTGACGGGGTCTCAGTACTATATAAAAGGAAAGGGATGTAACGAGGTCAACACACCAAGTTCGTTCCAGGGCGAATTGAACAATGCTCACTGTATTTATCCCATTTAAAGTATGCACTGGCTTCAGGCCAATAGATTTACCTACAAAATGAGACATACAGCACAAAAATCGAAGCAGTACTTTGGGAGTTAGGGTCTTCGGAAGCTCGAAAAACCGTGATTTCTCGATTCCGAGCCACAATCCCTGCTCAGAGTTTGTAGCGGTAACTCATCCATTTTCTTGCTTATTTCACAGTATACACAAACGACATTCACCAAAACATGTTGAACTGATGGCACCTGTCAGCGTCATCTCACTGTCATAATGAGTTTACGAACATTATGTTCCCCAATGTGAGCGAATACGTTTTGGTAGTTTCACAATTTATGAGAAAATATTACAAAGCACGTAATATAACGATTTGGATGGCCTTATCCGATATAAAAGTTAGTTCTTAGATTCCAATATTCTGCCGTTTGTGTAGATGTATTTTGACTAATTTGGCATCATTGTTAACAGACTACTAGCCACATCTTCAAATCTAATGAAATTCATGAAAATAATAGAACGGTTTTGTTGACGTCATTGGTTGTTTTATGCATTTTGCGACGTCAGAAAAAGACGACATTGTATGCTGATTAGAAATACATGTACCTAATTTCCATTAATTGTATACGAGGTCTCGGCTTCTATGTCAGAATTTAACACATTTAAATAATGTTTTGAACATATCAACTATTAGACCGTATGACTGCGTATCTTATTGTGAGCAACACGCCAACCTGTTTGGCATTTATTTAACGTAAATGAAAAATAATATTGGTAAATGTGTTTATCGTTTTCATTGTGAGATAAGAGAAGACACCAGAAATGCTAGTAATTACAGCTGTCGTTCTGCGTGATTTTGCGTCAGTCATGGCGTCACGGTGCACGGAAACTTTGACAATTTCTTATGAATTATAAAATCATTCCATTGTATCTATTTGTAATTTCCCATTTTTTGCTACGATATTCTTTCCATTCATATTCTAAAGGTATTGAGTCATTGCAAGCAATGAATAGACGGCTAGTTGTCGGAAAATTTCAGAAAATGCTACGGAGTTGAAAATAAGTAATTGTGTTTGTTTACATTTGAAACAAGCGCAGTCTTTTGAGCACAGCATTTCCTTTCACTCCCCTTTATGTTTTGTTTCGTTTCATGTAGACAGTTAGTATTGGTGACAAAGACCATTTGCAATTTGATTCTAAAATGTATGGGGAATTCAGTCATGCATTTGTCGCAGCTAAATATGAAATATACGTGATGCAATAAGCGTCTAAATACCGGCCTTCGCGAAACGTGATTTTGTAAACACTATCCAATATGGTGGAAGGCGTCCGGCGTCCGTGTAGGTTTTTGAAAACATCCTTACCGATTCTAAGGTCATCGGCAACGTTTCAGAATTATCATTAGTGATTTCATGAAAAACCGATATCAGTGATCATTGATATGCAATGTTTTAAAATTCAATACTCCCAGTAATTATCCGATTTCCACATTTCAAAACATGCAGCAAATAACGATGTGAATCGCGAAATGGCGACATTTACGATGAAGCAAGTTTTGAAAGGTTACTTGAAGCACTTTAGCTTTGTCTGAGATAATAGTGGATGGTATCAAGAAACAGGGAAGCGCCCACAGAATTCCAAACTGTGAAGTATATTTGTGTGCGTGATATATTTAGAATTCTATTGGACTTCAAAATGAGGGTTGACATATATGTCCTTGTGGCACCCAGGGGGTTAAGGCTGTTTATAAACTTAGTTTGATCGTATTTTTCACTTAAGGTTTTCGGTAAAACTTGAACCATATTTATCAAGCAATTAACCCTGGATTGTGCGTCTGACGCACATAAGGTCTGAAAAGTGAACGTTATGCGAGAATTCAGTTCTTTTGCTTGTTTGTTTTTAAAAGATCGCACTGACCTATACTCCAGCTATACGTTTGTGGGCTGTACATAATGAAGTCTGGACCAGACAATCTAGTGACTGACATGATGAGCATCGCTCAAGGCAGTTAAGATACGACGACATGTGACAACCCAGTCAGCGTGCCTGACCACCCGTTAGTCGCTTTTTACGACAAGCATGGGTTACTGAAGATCAAATCTAATCATGATTTCACGGGTAATCTAGGTATTACGAAGTCAAGCATGAACATATGCTGTGTAGTAAATGTGATAAACTTCTGAAGAACGTTCTGTTTTTGCCTTTATCACATTGTCAGCCATATTTTAGGAAACTGGTCCAATGGGCAGTGACAATTGAATAGATGTTAACATCAAATTTCATATCAAATGACGTAAAATCAAGTACTCATACTTATGGGCCTGAAAAGTAAACATTGTCCGCAATTTTCTTGTGCGGTAAAAACAGTAAATTTCTCCGCGTTTAACGTACAGCACAGTGTGAAGGTTTTTTTATTTGGCATCTTTAGAGAAACGAGGGAAGCACTGCCTGATATTTTTAATGGATTTGTAAGCTTATGTAGAACATTATGCATTCAATGTGTAAAATAACTTGCCATAAATGACAGAATTTACACGCAAACATACACACTTAAAGATAAGGGGCACAACTCTGCCGGGCTTAACACCAGGTCATTGTAACTCGGGTCCACGAACATTTCCTGTGGATACGGACAGTATATTTTCGTGATGTTTTGTTAACTGTGCACCAAACTATTTCAATGCAAAAATCTACATTGTAACCGAATGCATGATATTTATTATGTTAATTATTTCTAACATTCCCTTACTCTCTGGGTTGTGTAGATGTATTTGGACTAATGTTGCACCATTATTAACAGAGTACAAGCATTATCATCAACTGTAATGCTATTACTGACAAAATGACACCACTTTCGTTGATTGGCGGCCATGACTTGTCGGAGAAATACGACAATGGTATGTTGATTTAGACAATAGCAGCTAACGAGTGACGGGGAATGACAGATTATCTTTCCCGAGTTACATTAATTACGTAATTCTCTCCCGACGGGGAATGATAGATTATCGCCAAGGCTCGAGAATTACGTAATTAATATAACTCGGGTAAGATAATCTCTCATTCTTCGTTATGTGTTGGTTGTTGTTTTTATTACCCATATCAGTTTTCGATCTAAAAAACACTAAAATGAAAACAGCAGTTTCTCTCTAAGGAAACACGGGCCGCTATGAAGGGAATCCCCGTATAATGACGCGCGTGATGCGGCTTCACTTCCAAGAATTTCATCGAATTACCGCTATGTTAAACAGGTGTTATATCACGCGAGACTAAATAGTCCCTTAGACAGGGATGTGAAACCTTGGAACTTGCATCTCACCTTGTTCAGTCCTCACAACAGGTACACTGAACAACTCTTCCCAATATGCTGCCATCAACCTTCACTCTGTCATTTACCTTTGTCGGAGATAGAGATGACGTCTTGTGTGTGGATGTTCGACAAAACAACACAACAGCAGACGTATTGTATCACCCAAACCGAAAAATGAGTCTCGTTAACCAATTTAGACAATGACCTACTTTCCAGCCCATCCGAAATTTCCCGTGTGAAAGTGAAAAGAAACGCTACAAGCAACCATGATTACACTGAATTCCACTTCCCTGTTTCATAAGAAAATAGTATGTACAAATTGATTTTGAAACAATCGTATTTCTACATTTTATGTCGAGGTGTAGGCAGCATGTCGTTAAATATAACGTCACAGACTGCCCCTGTTTGAAGAGGTCGTACAATGATTCACAATTCTTCTGGCTCACTGGTTACATCTGTTACGTGTTCTTTGCGCTTATTAAGTGTGTTTTTGTAACGTACAATGTGATTGATTTAAAGGATTTTTAAAAAGTTCACTTCACATTGTTTATTTTCGCTCTTAATTAATCCTCGGTATATATAATATTCACAAAATACAGTTAAAACCGTAATATTTCATTATACAGCTTGTATTAGGAATCTAAAAGTACCTCCCTAGAAAGCATTTCGCGATTACGCAAGATAATGAGGTAGCTAGTCACGTGGTTGCGTGACGTCATACCCGAGAGTCGCTACATCAACACACGGAAAATACATAGTACAGAGCCTGTTCGCTTACTGAGGTCTGCTTCTAGTTTAGCAAATAAATCTTGGATTTGGGTGGCATACTAGATACAGATAATATCACATACATGCAACATTTTCAATTTGAAAGTATTTCTAGCGGCAAGACCGAGAGGAATATTGACGACGATTCCACCAGTTGACCACATACAGCCGTGGGACTACAGGGGCGTGTCACACTTAGAAACAGCGTTAGAAAGACATATAGGTATATAGACCCTACCCTAGTACTATATAGAAAGAAAGGCATGTAACGACGGAACCACACCCTCCTCAATCAAAGTTAGATTTCACCTCGTAAACTATATTAAAGGCCCGTCGAGGCCTACGGATCGAAAGCGAGATGATTTTCCTACAAAATGAGCTATAAATGGTCGCAATCGGATTATTATTTCAAAAGTTATACGTCACGACTCACCGAAAACAGCAACCTCCGCAATTCCAAGCCAAAAGGAAAAAAAATCCTCAGAATCCAAGCTTCTCGTAAAAGGGAGCAAAATGACTATTCGGTGGGCTCCTGTGTCACCTGGTGGATTGGGTGGGCAACTGTGTGACCTGGTGGGTAGGGTGGGCATCTGCGTGGTCTGGTGGATTGTGTGGGTCACCTGTGTCACCTGGAGGGTTAGGTGGGCATCTGCGTGAGCTGGTGGATTGTGTGGGCACCTGTGTCACCTGGTTGGCTGGGTAGGCACCTGTATCACCTTGGTGGGTAGGGAGGGCTCCTGTGTCACCTGGTGGATTGGGTGGGCACCTGTGTGACCTGGTGCGTAGGGTGGGCATCTGTGTGAAGTGGTGGATTGTGTGGCCACCTGTGTCACATGGATGGTTAGGTGGGCACCTGTGTCACATGGAGGGTTAGGTGGGCACCTGTGTCACCTGGTGGGCTGGGTTGGCACCTGTGTCACCTGGTGGGTTGGGTGGGCACCTGTGTCACCTGGTGGGCTGGGTGGGCACCTGTGTCACCTGGTGCGCTGGGTGGGCACCTGTGTCACCTGGGTGGTTGGATGGGCTCCTGTGTCACCTGGTGGGTTGGGTGGGCACCTGTGTGACATGGTGGTAGGGAGGGCACCTGTGTGACCTGGTTGGCTGGGTGGGCTCCTGTGTGACCTGGTGGGTTGGGTGGGCACCTGTGTCACCTGGTGGGTTGGGTGGGCTCCTGTGTCACCTGGTGGATTGAGTGGCAACCTGTGAGACCTAGTAGGTTCTGTGGGCTCCTGTGTAACCTGGTGGGATGGGTGGGCACCTGTGTCACCTGGTGGGTTGTGTGGGCACCTGTGTAACCCTGGTGGGTTGTGTGGGCACCTGTGTAGGTGGGATGGGTTGGGCACCTAGTGGTGGGAGGGTTGTGTGTAACCTGGCACCTGTATCACCTGGTGGGATGGGTGGGCACCTGTATCACCTGGTGGGTTGTGTGGGCACCTGTGAGACCTAGTAGGTTGTGTGGGCACCTGTGTCACCTGGTGGATTAGTTGGGCTCCTGTGTCACCTGTTGGGTAGGGAGGGCACCTGTGTCACCTTGTGGGTCGGGTGGGCACCTGTGTCAACTGGTGGGTTGGGTGGGCTCCTGTATCACCTGGTGGGTTGGGTGGGCTCCTGTGTCACCTGGTGGATTGAGTGGCAATCTGTGAGACCTAGTAGGATCTGTGGGCTCCTGTGTAACCTGGTGGATAGGGTGGGCACCTGTGTGACCTGGTGGGTAGGGAGGGCTCCTGTGTCACCTGGTCGGTTGGCTGGGCACCTGTGAGACCTAGTAGGTTCTGTGGGCACCTGTGTCACCTGGTGGATTAGTTGGGCTCCTGTGTCACCTGTTGGGTAGGGAGGGCACCTGTGTCACCTTGTGGGTCGGGTGGGCACCTGTGTCAACTGGTGGGTTGGGTGGGCTCCTGTATCACCTGGTGGGTTGGGTGGGCTCCTGTGTCACCTGGTGGATTGAGTGGCAATCTGTGAGACCTAGTAGGATCTGTGGGCTCCTGTGTAACCTGGTGGGATGGGTGGGCACCTGTGTCACCTGGTGGGTTGTGTGGGCACCTGTGAGACCTAGTAGGTTGTGTGGGCACCTGTGTCACCTGGTGGGTTAGTTGGGCTCCTGTGTCACCTGTTGGGTAGGGAGGGCACCTGTGTCACCTTGTGGGTCGGGTGGGCACCTGTGTCAACTGGTGGGTTGGGTGGGCTCCTGTATCACCTGGTGGGTTGGGTGGGCACCTGTGTCACCTGGTGGGTTTGGTGAACACCTGTGTCACCTGGTGGGTTGGGTGGGCACCTGTGTCACCTGGTGGGTTGGGTGGGCACCTGTGTCACCTGGTGGGTAGGATGGGCTCTTGTTTCAGGGATGGGTTCACCTGGTGGATAGGGTGGGCACCTGTGTCACCTGGTCGGTTGGCTGGGCACCTGTGTCACCTGGTGGGTAGGATGGGCTCCTGTTTCACCTGGTGGATAGGGTGGGCACCTGTGTGACCTGGTGGGTAGGGAGGGCTCCTGTGTCACCTGGTCGGTTGGCTGTGCACCTGTGTCACCTGGTGGGTTGGCTGGGCACCTGTGTCACCTGGTGGGTTGGGTGGGCACCTGTGTCACCTGTTGGGTTGGGTGGGCTCTTGTGTCACCTGTTTGGTAGGGAGGGCACCTGTGTCACCTGGTGGATAGGGAGGGCAGCTGTGTCACATGGTGGGTAGGATGGGCTCCTGTTTCACCTGTTGGATAGGGTGGGCACCTGTGTGACCTGGTGGGTAGGGAGGGCTCCTGTGTCACCTGGTCGGTTGGCTGCGCACCTGTGTCACCTGGTGAGTTTGGTGGGCAACTGGGTCACCTGGTGGGTAGGGTGGGCTCATGTGTCACCTGGTGGGTTGTGTGGGCACCTGTGTCACCTGGAGGGGTGGGTGGGCTCATGTGTCATCTGAAAGGTGGTGTGGGCACCTGTGTCACCTGGTGGGTTGGGTGGGCTCATGTGTCACCTGGTGGGATGTGTGGGCATCTGTGTCACCTGGTGGGTTGTGTGGGCTCATGTGTCACCTGTTTGGTTGGGTGGGCTCCTGTGTCACCTGTTGGGTAGGGAAGGCACCTGTGTCATCTGGTGGGTAGGGAGGGCACCTGTGTCACCTGGTGGGTTGGGTCGGCTCATGTGTCACCTGGTGGGTTGGGTGGGCTCCTGTGTCACCTGTTGGGTAGGGAAGGCACCTGTGTCATCTGGTGGGTTGGGTGGGCACCTGTGTCACCTGGTGGGTAGGGAGAGCACCTCTGTGAACTGGTGGGTTGTGTGGATACCTGTGTCACCTGTTGGATAGGGAGGGCACCTGTGTCACCTGTTGGGTAGGGAGGGCAACTGTTTGAACTGGTGGGTTGTGTGGATACCTGTGTCACCTGGTGGGTTGGCTGGGCTCCTGTGTCACCTGATGGGTTGTGTGGGCTCCTGTGTCACCTGTTGGGTAGGGAGAGCACCTGTGTGAACTGGTGGGTTGTGTGGGCACCTGTGTCACCTGATGGGTTGGGTGGGCTCCTGTGTCACCTGGTGGATAGGGAGGGCACCTATTTGAACTGGTGGGTTGTGCGGGCACCTGTGTCACCTGGTGGGTTAGGTGGGCTAATGTGTCACCTGTTGGGTAGGGTGGGCACCTGTGTCACCTGGTGGGTTGTGTGGGCACCTTTGTCACCTGATGGGTTGGGTGGGCTCCTGTGTCACCTGGTGGATAGGGAGGGCACCTGTGTGAACTGGTGGGTTGTGTGGGCACCTGTGTCACCTGGTGGGTAGGGAGGGCACCTGTATGACCTGGTGGGTAGGGTGGGCATCTGTGTGAACTTGTGGATTGTGTGGCCACCTGTGTCACTTGGAGGGTGAGGTGGGCACCTGTGTCACCTGGTGGGTTTGGTGGGCACCTGTGTGACCTGGTGGGTTGAGTGGGCACCTGTGTCACCTGGTGGGATGGGTGGGCACCTCTGTCACCTGGTGGACTGGGTGGGCACCTGTGTCACCTGGGTGGTTGGGTGGCCTCATGTGTGACCTGGTGGGTGGGGTGGGCACCTGTGTGACATGGTGGTAGGGAGGGCAGCTGTGTGACTTGGTTGGCTGGGTGGGCTCCTGTGTGACCCTGGTGGGTTGAGGTGGGCACCTGTGTCAGCTGGTGGGTTGGGTGGGCTCCTGTGTCACCTGGTGGTGGATTGGGTGTGCAACCTGTGAGGGGAGAGGACTTAGTAGGTTGTGTGGGCACCTGTGTCACCTGGGTTGTTGGGTGGGTTCCTGTGTCAACTGTTGGGTAGGAAGGGCACCTGTTGGAACTGGTGGGGGTTGGAGTGGGCACCTGTGTCACCTGGTGGGTTAAGTGGGCTCATGTGTCACCTGGAGGGTGTGAGTGGGCTCATGGCGTAATGTCACCTGGAGGGTTATTGTGGGCACCTGTGTCACCTGGTGGGTTGGGTGGGCTCCTGTGTCACCCTGTTAGGTAGGGAAGAAACACCTGTGTGAACTGAGTTGTGTGTGGGCACCTGTGTCACCTGATGGGTTGGGTGGGCTCCTGTGTCACCCCTGGTGGATAGGGAGGGGCACCTATTTGAACTGGTGGGTTGTGCGGGCACCTGTGTCACCTGGTGGGTTAGGTGGGCTAATGTGTCACCTGTTGGGTAGGGTGGGCACCTGTGTCACCTGGTGGGTTGTGTGGGCACCTTTGTCACCTGATGGGTTGGGTGGGCTCCTGTGTCACCTGGTGGATAGGGAGGGCACCTGTGTGAACTGGTGGGTTGTGTGGACACGTGTGTCACCTGGTGGGTTAGATGGGCTCATGTGTCACCTGTTGGGTAGGGTGGGCACCTGTGTGAACTGTTGGGTTGGGTGGATACCTGTGTGAACTGGTGGGTTGTGTGGGCTCCTGTGTCACCTGTTGGGTTGTGTGGGCTCCTGTGTCACCTGGTGGGTTGGGTGGGTACCACCTGTGTCACCTGGTGGGTTAGGTGGAGGCTCATGTCACACCTGTTGGGAGTAGGTCAAGGCACCTGTGAACTGGTGGGTTGTGTGGATACCTGTGTGAACTGGTGGGTTGGGTGGGCTCCTGTGTCACCTTTTGGGTTGTGTGGGTTCCTGTGTCACCTGGTGGGTAGGGAGGGCAACTGTGTCACCTGGTGGGTAGGGAGGGCACCTGTACATGTGTCACCTGGTGGGTTGGGTGGGCACTTGTGTTATCTGGTGGGTAGGGAGGGCACCTGTGTCACCTGTTGGATAGGGAGGGCACCTGTGTCAACTGGTGGGTTGGGTGGGCACCTGTATCACCTGTTGGATTGGGTGGGCTCCTGTATCACCTGGTGTGTTGGGTGAGCACCTGTGTCACCTCTTATGTAGGGAGGGCACCTGTGTAACCTGGTGGGTTGTGCGGGCACCTATGTCACCTGCTGGGTTGGGTGAACACCTGTGTCACCTGTTGGGTTGGATGGGCACCTGTGTCACCTGGTAGGTTGGGTGAACACCTGTGTAACCTGGTGGGTTTGGTGGGCAGCTGTGTCACCTGGTAGGTTTGTGTGGGCACCTGTGTCACCTGGTGGGTAGGGAGGACACCTGTATGACCTGGTGGGTAGGGTGGGCATCTGTGTGAACTTGTGGATTGTGTGGCCACCTGTGTCACTTGGAGGGTGAGGTGGGCACCTGTGTCACCTGGTGGGTTTGGTGGGCACCTGTGTGACCTGGTGGGTTGAGTGGGCCCTGTGTCACCTGGTGGGATGGGTGGGCACCTGTGTCACCTGGTGGACTGGGTTGGCACCTGTGTCACCTGGGTGGTTGGGTGGCCTCATGTGTGACCTGGTGGGTGGGGTGGGCACCTGTGTGACATGGTGGTAGGGAGGGAGGCAGCTGTGTGACTTGGTTGGCTGGGTGGGCTCCTGTGTGACCTGGTGGGTTGAGTGGGCACCTGTGTCACCTGGTGGGTTGGGTGGGCTCCTGGGTCACCTGGTGGATTGGGTGGCAACCTGTGAGACTTAGTAGGTTGTGTGGGCACCTGTGTCACCTCTGGGTTGTGCGGGTTCCTGTGTCAACTGTTGGGTAGGAAGGGCACCTGTTGGAACTGGTGGGTTGGGTGGGCACCTGTGTCACCTGGTGGGTTGGGTGGGCTCATGTGTCACCTGGAGGGGTGGGTGGGCTGATGTGTCACCTGGAGGGTTGTGTGGGCACCTGTGTCACCTGGTGGGTTGGGTGGGCTCCTGTGTCACCTGGTGGGTAAGGAGGGCACCTGTGTCACCTGGTGGGTAGGGAGGGCTCCTGTACATGTGTCACCTGATGGGTTGGGTGGGCACTTGTGTTATCTGGTGGGTAGGGAGGGCACCTGTGTCACATGTTGGCTTGGGTTGGCTCCTGTATCACCTGGTGGGTTGGGTGAGCACCTGTGTCACCTCTTATGTAGGGAGGGCACCTGTGTCACCTGGTGGGTTGGCTGGGCACCTCTTTCACCTCCTGGGTTGGGTGGGCACCTGTGTCACCTGGTGGGTTGTGTGAACACCTGCGTCACTTCTTGGGTTGAGTGGACACCTGCGTCACCTTTTGGGTTGGGTGGGCTCCTGTGTCACCTGGTGGGTAGGGAGGGCACCTGTGTCAGCTAGTGGATAGGGAGGGCATCTGTGTCACCTGGTGGGTAGGATGGGCTCCTGTGTGACCTGGTGGGTAGGGAGGGCACCTGTATGACCTGGTGGGTAGGGTGGGCATCTGTGTGAACTGGTAGATTGTGTGGCCACCTGTGTCACTTGGAGGGTGAGGTAGGCACCTGTGTCACCTGGTGGGTTTGATGGGCACCTGTGTCACCTGGTGGGATGGGTGGGTACCTGTGTCACCTGCTGGGCTGGGTTGGCAGCTGTGTGAACTGGGTGGTTGGGTGGCCTCATGTGTGACCTGGTGGGATGAGTGGGCACCTGTGTCACCTGATGGGTTTGGTGGGCACCTCTGAGACCTAGTAGGTTCTGTGGGCACCTGTGTCACCTGGTGGGTTAGGTAGACTCCTGTGTCACCTGTTGGGTAGGGAGGGCACCTGTGTGACCTGGTGGGTTGGGTGGGCACCTGTGTCACCTGGTGGTTTGGGTGGGCACCTGTGTCACCTGGCGGGTTGGGTGAACACCTGTGTCACCTGGTCGGTTGGGTCGGCACCTGCGTCACCTGTTGGGTTTTGTGGGCTCCTGTGTAACCTGGTGGGTAGGGAGGGCACCTGTGTCACCTGGTGGAAGGGGAGGGCACCTCTGTCACCTATTCGGTTGGCTGGGCACCTGTGTCTCCTGGTGGGTTTGGTGGGCAACTGGGTCACCTGGTGGGTAGGGTGGCTCATGTGTCACCTGGTGGGTTGTGTGGGCACCTGTGTCACCTGGTGGGTTTGGTGGGCAACTGGGTCACCTGGTGGGTAGGGTGGCTCAGGTGTCACCTGGTGGGTTGGGTGGGCACCTGTTTCACCTGGTGGGTAGGGAGAGCACCTGTGGGGACCTGGGGCTGGGTGACACCTGGTGTGGGTGGGTTGGGTTGGCTGGGTGGGCACCTGTGGGAAGAAGTGGGCACCTGTGTCATCTGGTTGGGTTGTGTGAATGCTCCAGTGGTCACCTGGGTTGGTTAAGGTGGGCTTATGTGTGACCTGGGGTGGGTTGGATTGGTTGGCCTGGTGGGATGGGTGAGCCTGTGTCACCTGTGTCACCTGGTGGATGGGGCTCCTGTCACCTGTTGGGTAGGAGGGCACCTGTGTCACCTGGTGGGTTGCGGTACCCTCACCTGTGTCACCTGTTGGGTAGCAGCTAGGGAACCTGGTGAACTGGGAAGGTGGGTTCAGGTGGGCTCACACCTGTGGGTCACCTCCTGTGTCACCTGGTGGGTTGTGTGGGCACATGTGTCACCTGGGTTGGGTAAGGCACCTGTGTCTCCTGTGTCACCTGGGAGACCTGGGTTGGGATGTGCTCATGTATCCTGTCACCTGTGTAGGGTTGTGTGGGCACCTGTGTCACCCTGGTGGATTAGCACCTGTTGGGTAGGGAGGGCACCTGTGTCACCTGGTGGGGTGGGTGGGCACCTGTGTCACCTGGTGGGTTGGAGTGGGCACCTGTGTCACCTTGTGGTTGTGTGTGGGCACCTGTGTTGGGTAGGGAGGAACCTGTGTGAACTGGTGGGTAGGGTGGGCTCCTGTGTCACCTGGTGTCACACCTGGTGGGTGGGCACCTGTTTCATCTGGTGTGTGCAGTGTCCTGTGTCACCTGTGTGATGGGTTGGGTGGGCACCTGTGTCACCTGGTGGATTAGTTCGGCTCCTGTGTCACCTGTTGGGTATGGAGGGCACCTGTGTCACCTGTGGTGGGTTGGGTGGGCACCTGTGTCACCTGAGGTGGGTTGCGTTTGCACCCTGTAGTTGGGTGGGCACCTGTGTCACCTGGTGGGTGAGTTGGGTGGGCACCTGTGTCTACCCTGGTGGCCAGGTGGGCACCTGTGTGACCTGTTTGAGGTGGCACCTGTGTCACCTGGTGAGTCACCTGTGTCACCTGGTGGGTTGGGTGGGCACCTGTGTCACCTGGTGGGTTGTGGGGGCTCATGTGTTACCAGGTGGGTAGGGTGGGCACCTGTGTCACCTGGTCGATTGGTTGGACACCTGTGTCACCTGGTGGGTAGGGTGGGCACCTGTGTCACCTGGTGGGTTGGGTGGGCACCTGTGTCACCTGGTAGGTTGGATGGGCACCTGTGTCACCTGGTGGGTTGGGTGGGCTCCTGTGTCACCTGGTGGGTAGGGAGGGCATCTGTGTCACCTGTTGGGTTGTGCGGGCTCCTGTGTCAGCTGTTGGGTAGGGAGGGCACCTGTTGGAACTGGTGGGTTGGGTGGGCACCTGTGTCACATGGTGGGTTAGGTGGGCTCATGTGTCACCTGGTGTGTAGGGTGTGCACCTGTGTCACCTTGTGGGTTGGGTGGGCTCATGTGTCAACTAGTGGGTTGGGTGGGCACCTGTGTCACCTGGAGGGGTGGGTGGGCTCATGTGTCACCTGGTGGGATGTGTGGGCACCTGTGTCATCTGGTGGGTTGTGTGGGCTCCAGTGTCACCTGGTTGGTTGTGTGGGCACCTGTGTCACCTGGTGGATGGGGTAGGCTCCTGTGTCACCTGGTGGATGGGGTGGCAACCTGTGAGACCTAGTAGGTTCTCTGGGCTCCTGTGTGAACTGGTGGGTTGGGTGGGCACCTGTGTCACCTGGTGGGTTAGGTGGGCTCATGTGTCACCTGGTGGGTAGGGTGGGCACCTGTGTCACCTGGTAGGTTGGATGGGCTCCTGTGTCACCTGGTGTGATGTGTGGGCTCCTGTTTCACCTGGTGAGTTGTGTGGGCACCTGTGTCACCTGGTGATTTGTGTGGGCACCTGTGTTACCAGGTGGGTAGTGTGGGCACCTGTGTCACCTGGTGGATTGGGTGGGCACCTGTGTCACCTGGTGGGTAGGGTTGGCACCTGTGTCACCTGGTGGGTTGGGTGGGCTCCTGTGTCACCTGGTGGGTTGGGTGGGCTCCTGTGTCACCTGGTGGGTTAGGTGGGCTCATGTGTCACCTGGTGGGAAGGGTGAGCACCTGTGTCATCTGGTGGGTTGTGTGGGCTCCAGTGTCACCTGGTTGGTTGAGTGGGCTCCTGTGTGACCTGGTGGGTTGGGTGGGCACCTGTGTCACCTGGTGGATGGGGTGTGCTCCTGTGTCACCTGTTGGATTGGGTGGCAACCTGTGAGACCTAGTAGGTTCTCTGGGCTCCTGTGTAACCTGGTGGGATGGGTGGGCACCTGTGTAACCTGCTGGGTTGTGTGGGCACCTGAGATACCTAGTAGGTTGTGTGGGCACCTGTGTCACCTGGTGGATTAGTTGGGCTCCTGTGTCACCTGTTGGGTAGGGAGGGCACCTGTGTCACCTGGTGGGTCGGGTGGGCACCTGTGTCACCTGGTGGATTGTGTGGGCACCTGTGTCACCTATGTGGTCACCTGGTGGGGTTAGGTGAGGCTCATGTGTCACCTGGTGGGTAGGGTGGGCACCTGTGTCACCTGCTTGGTTGGGTGGGCTCCTGTGTCACCTGGTGGATTGTGTGGGCTCCTGTTTCACCTGGTAGGTTGTGTGGACACCTGTGTCACCTGGTGAGTTGTGTGGGCACCTGTGTCACCTGGTGGGTTGGGTGGGCTCATGTGTTACCAGGTGGGTAGGGTGGGCACCTGTGTAACCTGGTTGGTTGGGTGGGCACCTATGTCACCTGGTAGGTTGGATGGGCACCTGTGTCACCTGGTGGATTCGGTGGGCACCTGTGTCACCTGGTGGGTTGGGTGGGCTCTTGTGTCACCTGGTTGATTGGGTGGCAACCTGTGAGACCTAGTAGGTTCTCTGGGCTCCTGTGTAACCTGGAGGGATGGGTTGGCACCTGTATCACCTGCTGGGTTGTGTGGGCACCTGTGAGACCTAGTAGGTTGTGTGGGCACCTGTGTCACCTGTTGGATTAGTTGGGCTCCTGTGTCACCTGTTGGGTAGGGAGGGCACCTGTGTCACCTGGTGGGTTGGGTGGGCACCTGTGTCACCTGGTGGGTTGGGTGGGCTCATGTGTCACCTGGTGGGTTGGGTGGGCACCTGTGTCACCTGGTGGGTTGGGTGGGCACCTGTGTCACCTGGTGCGTTGGGTGGGCACCTGTGTCACCTGGTGGGTTGCTTTGGCACCTGTGTCACCTGGTGGGTTAGGTGGGCTCATTTGTTACCAGGTGGGTAGGGTGGGCACCTGTGTCACCTGGTCGATTGGGTGGGCACCTGTGTCACCTGGTGGGTAGGGTGGGCACCTGTGTCACCTGGTGGGTTGGGTGAGCACCTGTGTCACCTGGTAGGTTGGATGGGCACCTGTGTCACCTGGTGGGTAGGGAGGGCACCTGTTGCACCTGGTGGGTAGGGAGGGCACCTGTACATATGTCACCTGGTGGGTAGGGAGGGTACCTGTGTCACCTGATGGATAGGGAGGGCACCTGTGTCAACTGGTGGGTTGGGTGGGAACCTGTGTCATCTTTTGGGTTGGGTGAGCTCCTGTATCACCTGGTGGGTTGGGTGGTCACCTGTGTCACCTGGTGGGTTGGGTGGGCACCTGTGTCACCTTGTGGGTTGTGTGGGCACCTGTAACACCTGGTGGGTTCGGTGAGCTCCTGTGTCACCTGGTGGGTAGGGTGGGCACCTGTGTCACCTGTTGGGTTGGGTGGGCACCTGTGTCACCTGGTGGGATGGGTGGGCTCATGTGTTACCAGGTGGGTAGGGTGGGCACCTGTGTCACCTGGTCGATTGGGTGGACACCTGTGTCACCTGGTGGGTAGGGTGGGCACCTGTGTCACCTGGTAGGTTGGGTGGGCACCTGTGTCACCTGGTGGGTTGGATGGGCACCTGTGTCACCTGGTGGGTTGGGTGGGCATCTGTGTCACCTGTTGGGTTGTGCGGGCTCCTGTGTCAGCTGTTGGGTAGGGAGGACACCTGTTGGAACTGGTGGGTTGGGTGGGCACCTGTGTCACCTGGTGGGTTAGGTGGGCTCATGTGTCACCTGGTGTGTAGGGTGGGCACCTGTGTCACCTGGTGGGTTGGGTGGGCTCATGTGTCAACTAGTGGGTTGGGTGGGCACCTGTGTCACCTGGAGGGGTGGGTGGGCTCATGTGTCACCTGGTGGGATGTGTGGGCACCTGTGTCATCTGGTGGGTTGTGTGGGCTCCAGTGTCACCTGGTTGGTTGTGTGGGCACCTGTGTCACCTGGTGGATGGGGTGGGCTCCTGTGTCACCTGGTGGACGGGGTCGCAACCTGTGAGACCTAGTAGGTTCTCTGGGCTCCTGTGTAACCTGGTGGGATGGGTGGGCACCTGTGTCACCTGCTGGGTTGTGTGGGCACCTGTGAGACCTAGTAGGTTGTGTGGGCACCTGTGTCACCTGGGGGATTAGTTGGGCTCCTGTGTCACCTGTTGGGTAGGGAGGGCACCTGTGTCACCTGGTGGGTTGTGTGGGCACCTGTGTCACCTGGTGGGTTGTGTGGGCACCTGTGTCACCTTGTGGGTTGTGTGGGCACCTGTGTCACCTGTTGGGTAGGGAGGGAACCTGTGTGAACTGGTGGGTTGGGTGGGCACCTGTGTCACCTGGTGGGTTAGGTGGGCTCATGTGTCACCTGGTGGGTAGGGTGGGCACCTGTGTCACCTGGTAGGTTGGATGGGCTCCTGTGTCACCTGGTGGGATGTGTGGGCTCCTGTTTCACCTGGTGACTTGTGTGGGCACCTGTGTCACCTGGTGATTTGTGTGGGCACCTGTGTTACCAGGTGGGTAGGGTGGGCACCTGTGTCACCTGGTGGATTTGGTGGGCACCTGTGTCACCTGGTGGGTTGGGTGGGCACCTGTGTCACCTGGTGGGTTGGGTGGGCTCCTGTGTCACCTGGTGGGTTGGTGGGCTCCTGTGTCACCTGGTGGGTTGGGCACCTGGCATCTATGGTGGGTTGTGTGGGCTCCAGTGTCACCTGGTTGGTTGAGTGGGCTCCTGTGTGATCTGGTGGGTTGGGTGGGCACCTGTGTCACCTGGTGGATGGGGTGGGCTCCTGTGTCACCTGGTGGGTTGGGTGGGCACCTGTGAGACCTAGTAGGGTCACCTGGTGGAACCTGGGGGATGGGCACCTGTGTCACCTGCTGGGTTGTGTGGGCACCTGAGATACCTAGTAGGTTGTGTGGGCACCTGTGTCACCTGGTGGATTAGTTGGGCTCCTGTGTCACCTGTTGGGTAGGGAGGGCACCTGTGTCACCTGGTGGGTTGGGTGGGCACCTGTGTCACCTGGTGGATTGATGTGGGCACCTGTGTCACCTGCTGGCTCAGGTGGGCACCTGTGTCACCTGGTGGGTTAGGTAGGCTCATGTGTCACCTGGTGGGTAGGGTGGGCACCTGTGTCACCTGGTGGGTTTGGTGGGCTCCTGTGTCACCTGGTGGATTGTGTGGGCTCCTGTTTCACCTGGTGGGTTGTGTGGACACCTGTGACACCTGGTGAGTTGTGTGGGCACCTGTGTCACCTGGTGGGTTGGGTGGGCTCATGTGTTACCAGGTGGGTAGGTGTGGGCACCTGTGTCACCTGGTTGGTTGGGTGGGCACCTATGTCACCTGGTAGGTTGGATGGGCACCTGTGTCACCTGGTGGATTCGGTGGGCACCTGTGAGACCTAGTAGGTTCTCTGGGCTCCTGTGTAACCTGGAGGGATTGGTTGGCACCTGTATCACCTGCTGGGTTGTGTGGGCACCTGTGAGACCTAGTAGGTTGTGTGGGCACCTGTGTCACCTGGTGGATTAGTTCGGCTCCTGTGTCACCTGTTGGGTAGGGAGGGCACCTGTGTCACCTGGTGGATTGGGTGGGCACCTGTGTCACCTGGTGGGTTGGGTGGGCTCATGTGTCACCTGGTGGGTTGGGTGGGCACCTGTGTCACCTGGTGGGTTGGGTGGGCACCTGTGTCACCTGGTGGGTTGGGTGGGCACCTGTGTCACCTGGTGGGTTGGGTTGGCACCTGTGTCACCTGGTGGGTTGGGTGGGCTCATGTGTTACCAGGTGGGTATGGTGGGCACCTGTGTCACCTGGTCGATTGGGTGGGCACCTGTGTCACCTGGTGGGTAGGGTGGGCACCTGTGTCACCTGGTGGGTTGGGTGGGCACCTGTGTCATCTGGTAGGTTGGATGGGCACCTGTGTCACCTGGTGGGTAGGGAGGGCACCTGTTGCACCTGGTGGGTAGGGAGGGCACCTGTACATATGTCACCTGGTGGGTAGGGAGGGTACCTGTGTCACCTGATGGATAGGGAGGGCACCTGTGTCAACTGGTGGGTTGGGTGGGAACCTGTGTCATCTTTTGGGTTGGGTGAGCTCCTGTATCACCTGGTGGGTTGGGTGGTCACCTGTGTCACCTGGTGGGTTGGGTGGTCACCTGTGTCACCTTGTGGGTTGTGTGGGCACCTGTAACACCTGGTGGGTTGGGTGGGCTCCTGTGTCACCTGGTGGGTAGGGTGGGCACCTGTGTCACCTGTTGGGTTGTTTGGGCTCCTGTGTCACCTGGTGGGTTCGGTGGACTCATGTGTCACCTGGTGGGTAGGGTGGGCACCTGTGTCACCTGGTGGATTAGGTGGGCTCATGTGTCACCTGGTGGGTAGGGTGGACACCTGTGTCACCTGTTTTTTGGGGTGGGCTCCTGTGTCACCTGGTGGGTTTGGAGGGCACCCGTGTGACCTGGTGGGTTGGGTGGGCTCCTGTTTCACCTGGTGGGTAGGGTGGGCTCCTGTGTCACCTGGTGGGTTGGGTGGGCTCCTGTATCACCTGGTGGGTTGTGTGGGCTCCTGTGTCACCTGTTGGGTAGGGAGGGCACCTGTGTGAACTGTTGGGTTGTGTGGATCCCCTGTGTCACCTGGTGGGTTGGGTGGGCTCCTGTGTCACCTGATAGGTTGTGTGGGCTCCTGTGTCACCTGATAGGTTGTGTGGGCTCCTGTGTCACCTGTTGGTTAGGGAGAGCACCTGTGTCACAGTGGCTTGTGTGGGCTCCTGTGTCACCTGGTGGGTTGGGTGGTCTCCTGTGTCACCTTGTGGGTAGGGAGGGCAACTGTGTCACCTGGTGGGTAGGGAGGGCACCTGTACATGTGTCACCTGGTGGTTTGGGTAGGCACTTGTGTTACCTGGTGGGTAGGATGGGCTCCTGTGTCACCTGTTGGATAGGGAGGGCACCTGTGTCACCTTTTGGGTTGTGTGGGCTCCTGTGTCACCTGGTGGGTAGGTTGGGCACCTTTGTCACCTGATGGGTAGGGAGTGCACCTGTGTCACCTGGTGGGTAGGGAGAGCACCTGTGTCACCTGTTGGGTTGGATGGGCACCTGTGTCACCTGGTGGGTTGGGTGGGCACCTGTGTCAACTGGTGGGTTGGGTGGGCACCTGTTTCACCTGGTGGGTAGGGAGGGCACCTGTGTGACCTGGTGGGCTGGGTGGGCACCTGTGTGACCAGGTGGGTTGGGTTGGCACCTTTGTCACCTGGTGGGTTGTGTGGGCACCTGTGTCACCTGGTGGGTTGGGTGGGCTCCTGTGTCACCTGGTGGGTAAGGACGGTACCTGTTTCACCTGGTGGGTAGGGACGGCACCTGTACATGTGTCACCTGGTGGGTTGGGTGGGCACTTGTGTTACCTGGTGGGTAGGCAGGGCACCTGTGTCACCTGTTGGATAGGGAGGGCACATGTGTCACCTTTTGGATTGGGTGGTCACCTGTTTCACCTGGTGGGTAGGGAGGGCACCTGTGGGACCTGGTGGGCTGGGTGGGCACCTGTGTGACCTGGTGGGTTGGGTTGGCACCTTTGTCACCTGGTGGGTTGTGTGGGCTTCTGTGTCACCTGGTGGGTTAGGTGGGCTCATGTGTCACCTGGTGGGAAGGGTGGTCACCTGTGTTATCTAGTGGGTTGTGTGGGCTCCAGCGTCACCTGGTGGGTTGGGTGGGCTCCTGTGTGACCTGGTGGGTTTTGTGGGCACCTGTGTCACCTACTGGGTTGGGTTGGCTCCTGTGTGACCTGGTAGGTTGGGTTGACACCTGTGTCACCTTGTGGGGTGTGTGGACTCCTGTATCACCTGTTGGGTAGGGAGGGCACCTGTGTTCCCTGGTGGGTAGGGTGGGCTCCTGTATCACCTGGTTGGTTGTTCGGGCTCCTGTGTCACCTGTTGGGTAGGGAGGACACCTGTGTGAACTGGTGGGTTGTGTGGACACCTGTGTCACCTGATAGGTTGTGTGGGCTCCTGTGTCACCTGTTGGTTAGGGAGAGCACCTGTACATGTGTCACCTGGTGGGTTGGGTGGGCACCTGTGTCACCTGTTGGATAGGGAGGGCACCTGTGTCACCTTTTGGGTTGTGTGGGCTCCTGTGTCACCTGGTGGGTAGGAAGATCACCTGTACATGTGTCACCTGGTGGGTTGGGTGGGCACTTGTGTTACCTGGTGGGTAGGGTGGGCACCTGTGTCACCTGTTGGATAGGGAGGGCACCTGTGTCACCTTTTGGGTTGTGTGGGCACCTGTGTCACCTGGTGGGTTGGGTCGGCTCCTGTGTCACCTGGTGGGTTGGGTCGGCTCCTGTGTCACCTGGTGGGTAGGTTCGGCACCTTTGTCACCTGATGGGTAGGGAGTGCACCTGTGTCACCTGGTGGGAAGGGAGAGCACCTATGTCACCTGTTGGGTTGGATGGGCACCTGTGTCACCTGGTGGGTTGGGTGGGCACCTGTGTGAACTTGTGGGTTGGGTGGGCACCTGTTTCACCTGGTGGGTAGGGAGGGCACCTGTGTGACCTGGTGGGCTAGTTGGGTACCTGTGTGACCTGGTGGGTTGGGTTGGCACCTTTGTCACCTGGTGGGTTGTGTGGGCTCCTGTGTCACCTGGTGGGTTAGGTGGGCTCATGTGTCACCTGGTGGGAAGGGTGGGCACCTGTGTCATCTGGTGGGTTGTGTGGGCTCCAGTGTCACCTGTTGGGTTGGGTGGGCTCATGTGTCACCTGGTGGGTAGGGTGGGCACCTGTGTCACCTGCTGGGTTGGGTGGGCACCTGTGTCACTTGGTGGGTTGGGTGGGCACCTGTGTCACCTGGTAGGTTGGGTTGACACCTGTGTCACCTGTTGGGTTGTGTGGACTCCTGTATCACCTGGTGGGTTGGGTGGGCACCTGTGTCACCTGTTGGGTAGGGAGGGCACCTGTGTGAACTGGTGGGTTGTGTGGACACCTGTGTCACCTGGTGGGTTGGGTGGGCTCCTGTGTCACCTGATGGGTTGTGTGGGCTCCTGTGTCACCTGTTGGTTAGGGAGAGCACCTGTGTCACCTTGTAGGTTGTGTGGGCTCCTGTGTCACCTGGTGGGTTGTGTGGGCACCTGTGTCACCTGTTGGGTAGGGAGGGCACCTGTGTGAACTGGTGGGTTGGGTGGGCACCTGTTTTACCTGGTGGGTTAGGTGGACTCATGTGTCACCTGTTGGGTAGGGTGGGCACCTGTGTGAACTGTTGGGTTGGGTGGTTACCTGTGTGAACTGGTGGGTTGGGTGGGTACCTGTGTCACCTGGTGGGTTGAGTGAGTGAGTGAGTTAATATTTAACGTCACATCGGCAATATTTCAGCCATATCGTGACGAGAACATATGATATTGAAATGAAATATATGTATATTATAAAACCTGCCAACGAAGGGCAGTAAAACAACTAGAATATCACATATACAGATAAAACTATTAATAGAGTCTAAAACATTTTAGACAACACAATATAAAATTGGGCTATAGATCGCCAACAACTGAAGGTACATCACCATACTAGAAACCATGGGGACTTACATTACTTTCGCTACCTGCATGGATCCTAGTTGGATTTACACCATCCCCTCAGCAGCTGGCGATTGTAGGACAAGTTTAGTCAAAATTTAAATGAACAAATATACTACGATTAAGAGTCGGGTAAGCAAAAAGTTAACTTTGAAAGTTTTGGGACTTACGTACCCTCTCAGGAGGACAATAATTTTACACTACTTCAACCCCCTTTGAGGATACAGCCACTAACAATCTCAGTTACTAATTCAAACTACCAATAATAAAATATATATCTATTTACAAATCACTTAACAAATCTAATTCTTTTAAAAAGGCAATAACTAAATGAGAACGAACAGTAGTAAAAAGATCCTTCATTGTTTTGACATTAGAATACTTATCCCTTGTGATGGAATATTCAACACAGTCAAGCAGGACATGCTTGACTGTGATTCTTTCATCACAAGGGATACAAAACGGAGGATCTTCGCCTTTCAGTAAATATTCGTGAGTATATCTAGTGTGGCCAATGCGACATCGTCGCATAATGACCTCTTCAAATCTGGACTGACAACCCAAGTAGGTGTAACCGATATAGGGTTTTATTTCATGTAATTTATTGATACCTACTTGGGTGTCCCACTTCTTTTGCATTAGATCGCGGATGTATGTTCTAATGCTGGCTTTATAATCAGAGTATGGGATAAGAAGTGGTGTCACAGATTTGTTGAGTGCTGCCTTAGCAGCAATATCAGCCATCGTATTCCCAGAAATGCCAACGTGGCTGGGTAACCAACAAAAGCCGATGTCGCATTGGCCAGTAGCAAGTTCATTGTACAATTCAATAATTTCTAATAAAAGTGGATGTTTGCAAGAAAGATTTTTAATAGCCTGAAGACACGAAAGAGAATCTGAAAAGATGATATATTGTTTATATTTACGATGTTTATTAGTATATTTAAGAGCTGTTAAGATGGCGTTTGCTTCTGCTGTAAATATAGAGCTGTTATCCGGTATTCTAGAAGATATTGTTCTGGATCCAATGACCGTGGCACATGAGTGATCATGAGTGAGTGAGTGAGTCAATATTTAACGTCACATCGGCAATATTTCAGCCATATCGTGACGAGAACATTTGATATTGAAGTGAAATATATGTATATTATAAAAATCTGCCAACGAAGTGCAGTAAAACAACTTGAATATCACATATACAGATAAAACTAGTAATAGAGTCTAAAACATTTTAACCATAGGGGACAACACAATATAAAACTAGGCTATATATCACCAACAACTGAAAGTAGGTCACCATACTAGGGTCCATGGGGACTTACAGTACCTTTGCTACCTGCATGGACCCTAGTTGGATTTTCACCATCCCTTCAGCCGCTGGTGATTGTAGGATAATTTAGCCGAAATATAAATGAACAAAAATACTACGATTAAAAACTTGGTATGTGAAAATTCTACTTTGAACGTTTTGGGACTTACGTACCCTCTCAGGAGGACAATAATTTTACACTACTTCAACCCCCGTTGAGGGTACAGCCACTAACAATCTCAGTTACTAATCTAAACTACCAATCATTAAAATACATCTATCTACAGAACATGGTAATCAGATTTCATCAATGAAGTCAATTTCTTTTAAAAAACCAATAATTAAAAAGAATTAATAGTAGTAAAAAGATCCTTAAGTGTTTGCACACTGAAATATTTATCCCTTATGATGGAGAATTCAACACAGTCAAGCAGGATATGCTTGACCGTAACTCTCTCATCACAAGGGATACAAAACGGAGGATCTTCACCTTTTAGCAAGTATTTATGAGTATAACGCGTATGGCCAATGCGACATCGTCGCATAATGACCTCTTGAAATCTGGACTGGCAACCCAAGTAGGTGTAACCGATGGTTGGTTTAATTGCATGTAATTTATTGATACCTACTGGGGTGTCCCACTTCTTCTGCATCAGATAGCGGATGTATGTTCTAATGCTAGCTTTATAATCAGAGTATGGAATTAGAAGTGGTGTCACAGATTTGTTGAGTGCTGCCTTGGCAGCAAGATCAGCCATCGTGTTCCCAGAAATGCCAACGTGGCTGGGTAACCAACAAAAGACGATGTCGCACTGGCCAGTAGCAAGCTCATTGTACAATTCAATCATTTCTAATAAAAGTGGATGTTTACAAGAAATATTTTTAATAGCCTGAAGTCATGAAAGGGAATCGGAAAAGATTATGTACTGTTTATGTTTAGGATGTCGTTGAATATATTTAAGAGCCGTTGATATGGCGTATGCTTCTGCTGTAAAAATGGAACTGTTAGCTGGTATTCTAGAAGATATTGTTCGGGATCCAATGACAGTGGCACATGCCACTGCGCCACCATCCTTGGATCCATCTGTACATAAGGACTTATAGGTATTATATTTATTTCTTAATTGACTAAATTCTTGTTTATACTGTAAATCATTAGTTTCTGATTTTTTAAATGTGGTTAATGTTAAGTCAACGTCTGGCCTCACTAATTGCCAAGGAGGAGAAGAAAGAAGACGAGAAGGAGAAATATTCTCCAGCTCAATGCCAGCAGCAGAAAGGAATGGTTTAATTCTGTGCCCAAGAGGCGGAACAAGAGAAGGCTTTTTGTTATACAAATCCTCATAAAGAGGAGTGAAGACACAGTTAAATGCAGGGTTAGACTCGTTAGAAAATAGTTTGGTAATATATTGTAAAGATAATTTAATACGGCGTTGGGAAAGAGAAGGCTCATCTGCCTCAACATAGAGACTGTCAACTGGAGAAGTTCTAAATGACCTAAGACAGAGTCTTAGGCCTTGGTGGTGAACAGAATCAAGTAGTTTAAGGTTGCTGTTACAGGCTCCGCCATATACGATCGAACCATAATCAAGTTTAGATCGTACCAATGATCGGTATAAGTGAAGGAGGGTAGTTTGATCCCCTCCCCACTTCGAGTTGGAGACAACTTTCAACAAATCGAGTGCCTTCAGGCATTTGGCTTTAAGTGATTTAATATGCGGCAAAAAGGTTAAATGGGAGTCGAAAATTAGACCTAAGAATTTGGCCTCCTTAACAACTTTGATGGGAGTGCCATTTAATGATAGTTCTGGATCTTTATGCGGCTTATATTTTCTACAAAAGTGTAGACTATTAGTTTTGGACTTTGAAAATTTAAAGCCGTTTTCACAGCTGCATTTGCCGTTCAATAGTATGCATATTCTTACCACGACAAGAAATATTAAAATCATCCACAAAAAGTGATCCATCAATTGAATCGTTTAAAACCTTGGATAAACTGTTTATCTTGATACTAAACAAGGTGACAGACAACATACTGCCTTGCGGGACACCCTGGTCCTGATTGTAATGGTCAGACAGGGTTGAACCCATTCGGACTTGAAATTGCCGGTCATTTAAAAAGTTGGATATAAATTGAGGCAAACGGCCTCGTAATCCAAAATCATGTAAGTCTTTTAAAATCCCATGTTTCCATGTCGTGTCGTATGCTTTTTCTAAGTCGAAAAAGATCGACACTGCATGTTGTTTATTAATTATGGCATTTTTTACAAAAGACTCTAAACGTACTAAATGATCGATGGTACTACGGTTTTTACGGAAACCACATTGTATATTAGTTATAAGGTTATTGGTTTCCAAGTACCAAACAAGTCTATTGTTGATCATACGTTCCATGGTTTTGCAAACGCAGCTTGTCAGTGAAATCGGTCTATAATTAGAGGGATCTGTATGATCACGTCCAGGTTTAGGGATGGGCACAATTATAGCATCGCGTTGTCCAAATGTCATCAAAAATATGTAACAGTGTCTCTAAACATGATGCAGGTAAGTGTTTCAGGAGTTGATAATGTATACCATCAGCTCCTGAGGAAGTATCGTGAGCTTGGTCAAGAGCAGTATGAAGCTCATGGATTGAAAAGGTTTCATTGTAGTCTTCCCCATTATCTGAATTGAAATTAATAGATTTCTGTTCCTGCTGTCTTTGATATTTCTGGAATTCAGGTACATAGTTGGATGAGGAAGAATGTTTGGCCAAAGTTTCTCCAAGTTTATTTGCTATGTCAGATGTATCAGTTAATAATTCATCTCCGTCTTTGAGATGCTAAATGAGGATTTAGAGCCCTTACCTTTTATTTTCTGGATCATGTTCCACACCTTTGATATCGGTGTGCGCGAATTGATTTTTGAGACATAGTTTCGCCAAGAGTGGCGTTTATTTTGCTTGAAAGTACGTCGTGCTTTTGCGTTTAAAATTTTAAATTTGTCCAAATTGTGGACCATAGGATGACGACGGAAATAGTGCTCGGCTTTCTTCCGTGCCTTCCTAGCTTGTTTGCAATCAGTGTTAAACCATGGTTTTCGTATGTGTGGGTTTGTAGAGGACTTAGGAATACATTCATCGGCAATTTTATTCAGTTCATCAGAGAATAGTTGGACAGGGTCAGCAACATCTATAAACAGTTCCGGTTATAGGTTGTGTGATGCAAGTATTTCAAATAAAGGCCAGTTGGCCTTAGTAAAGTTCAATCTTGACATTGGAGGAACATCAGATGGAGTTATGGCTTTTAGAATGGTAGGAAAATGGTCACTTCCACACAGGTCGTTATGGACTGACCATTCAAACTCATTCAGCAGGTTAGAGTCGGTAATGGATAAATCAAGGGAAGAATATGTCCCTGTACCAGGATGTAAATAGGTGTTGGAATTATCATTAAAGATACATACATTGTTATTAGAAATAAAGTCTTCCAACATTTTCCCTTTTGTGTCAGTATGTGTACCTCCCCAGAGAGGGTTGTGGCCATTCAAATC
Organism: Haliotis rubra; assembly: GCF_003918875.1. Classification (NCBI taxonomy): domain Eukaryota; kingdom Metazoa; phylum Mollusca; class Gastropoda; order Lepetellida; family Haliotidae; genus Haliotis; species Haliotis rubra. The sequence goes on along the minus strand of NW_025765020.1, from coordinate 187,026 downwards.
ACCCATGATGATACAGGGCTTGGGAAGTTGGTCATAAAGTGCCTGGAGATCAACAAGCTGTACAGAGGAGGAAGGGGGAATATAGAGAGAGCACAAAGTAAAAACAATGTGCATGGTCACACGAACAGCAACAGCCTGAAGTGTTGTATTCAGAGTAACAGGACTGTGTATTACACCCTGCCTGATTAATATGGAAGATCCTCAGATGGCTTTTGGCCCAGTAGGAGAAAAGAAGTTGTATGAAGAATATTGTCTTATATCAATTTGATCCGTTTCCTTGAAAAACGTTTCTTGTAGACAAAATGCCGATGGTTTAAAATCTTGTATAAGTAACTGTATATCATTAAAATTATTATTTAGTCCTCTACAATTCCACTGAATAATGTTATTAGAGCTGCTCATGGAGGTGAAATTGGAGATCGGGAACGGAAGGGGGGTTTATTCCCATGGATTGGGAGGGACGGACTCACGTCCATCTCCAGAGGATCAAATGTATTATGAACCTCTATCTGAGTTGTTGTAGGAGAAGCGATCTCTAAATTTTTGTGTGCCCTCGCCTTTTTTGCTCGCTTTTTTTCTTTACTTGTTAAGTGAGTTTTACCGTCTGCGTGAGGGTCATTCTCATTTCTTTGCTGTGGTTCACGAGTTTTTTCCTGTATGGGTTGAGAGTCTGTCTGAGATGAAGATGTTAGTTTCCTCTGAACCGGCTCACTCTGGCATACCTGAGTGAGTTCACTAACCTGAATATGGTCTGTTTTGAGCCAAGAAATAACTGTTTGGCAGGAAACTGAGACAGTAGGAACTTTAGTCACAAGAGCAGGCGAGGAAATCGCTGCTGAATAGGTTTTTGTAGACAGGTTCTGGCCAATAGATGGTACCAACTTTTTAGCTTCTTGATAAGTGATGTTATTCGTGTGTTTTTTATCTTCAGGATACTGGTCTCACGGAGGAAAATTGGACATGATTTTGAGGAAGCCATGTGCTGTCCGCCGCAGTTGACACACTTCATGTTGTCTGTACACTCTGAGCTCTCATGAGCACCACCACAGCGGAAGCATGTTGAAATGCCACGGCAAAATTTGGAACCGTGTCCAAACTTTTGACAGTTGTAACACCTGAGTGGGTTAGGTATATAGACCTCCACACTGATGTTGAAGTAGCCGGCTTTAATAGATTTAGGAAGAACTGAAAGTGAGAAAGTGAAGAGATACGTGTTAGTTTTGCTGATAGTACCATCATGTTGTTTCTTTGTAAACCGCTTGACAGCAGTCACTCCTTGACTTTTCAATTCAGCAGCGATTTCCTCTTCGCTCATGTCAGTCAAACAACGAGCGCGATCTCTGATAATTCCTCGAGTAGAATTCAGTGTTTTGTGCACCGACACAACAACTTTGGTGTTAACAAACTGTTTTAAGGACAGCAGGTTAACAGACTGTTGCCGCAGTGCACATTCCACTAGGAGTGAACCACCTCGGAGACGCGTGACATTTTTCACATCACCACATATACCTTGAATGCCCTTGGAAATAGCAAAAGGGTTCAATTTTAGAGTGTCCCCATCAGCAGGAGCAATGACAATAAACTTTGGCCAAGAATCTACGACGGTAGGAGATACATCATCATCAGATGACAAAGCCTCAACATGTCGACGTTTGTTTTGCTTTGTGGAACCAGAAGAAGTGTTTTGAGACATGATAGTATTAATATGGTTCAGCACCCCTGTTCCCCACCCGCCATCGAGTGTCAACAAAAACGGTGTCACAGGGGAAGCCACACTGCAACACCAGGGCTACAGGGGTGTTATACTCCAGATATAGAAACATGAAAAGCTGTAGTCACTAAAAGAAGAAATGTCAGGCTGGTTCGGCCCATGGCATTTTCCTTAAAGAAACACAGAAATCAGAGGTCTGTATAACCAGATTGGCCCATGATCCACCGCCTTCTGGCATAGGACTCTAGGCAGTTTCATAGATACATGCAATTATATGATTCGATTTAAAGAGCTAAGACCAAATAATATCTTAAATAGGTGCTGAAATACTCTCCATGCACAGGGCCTGGCGTGACCAGCCGATTGGTAGAACCGGGCCCATTCTACCACCCGTCTAGGTGAAGTAAGGGTCGAAGTGGTGTGTTGGGCAAAGGAACACTGTTCCTGGCTCCTGTGCCCTCAACCACCAGAATCCCGTCCTCCACCGACACAGGGGCGCAACCCACGGCAAACGGGTTGGTGGACCTAATATCCCCCCGGGTCCACAACGGGGGGTTGAAGGGCGCTTGGCGTGACCCAGCACCCACCACGAGGAGGTGGCCCTTCATGGGTGCCCCGTGGCACATGAAACCGCGCCACCGTCCATGGACCCATCTGTAAATAAGGATTTGTGTGTATTATATTTAGTTTTTAGTTGATTATATTCTTGTTTATATTGTAATTCATTAGTTTCCGATTTCTTAAACTGTGTCAAAGTAAGGTCAACTTCAGGCCTAACCAGTTGCCAAGGAGGAGAAGAAAGAAGACGGGAAGGAGCTATATTTCCCAGCTCAATGCCGGCAGCGGACAGGAATGGCTTAATTCTGCGCCCAAGAGGCGGAACAAGAGAAGGTTTTTTATTGTATAAATCCTCATAGACGGGATGAAAGACACAGTTAAATGCAGGGTTAGACTCGCTAGAATATAGTTTAGTAATGTATTGTAAGGATAATTTTATACGACGTTGTGTAAATTGCCGTTCAATAGTATGCATATTTTTACCACGACAAGAAATGTTAAAATCATCCACAAAAAGTGATCCATCAATGGAATCGTTTAAAACCTTGGATAAACTGTTTATCTTGATACTAAATAAAGTGACAGACAAAATACTGCCTTGAGGGACACCCTGGTCCTGATTGTAATGATCAGACAGGGTTGAACCCACTCGGACTTGAAATTGTCTGTCTTTCAAAAACCGTGATATAAAAAGAGGCAAACGGCCTCTCAAACCAAAGTCATGTAAATCCCTCAAAATGCCATGCTTCCAGGTCGTATCATAAGCTTTCTCAAGATCAAAGAAAATTGATACAGCATGTTGTTTACTTACAATAGCATTCTTAACAAAGGATTCCAAGCGTACCAAATGATCAATGGTACTACGATTTTTCCTGAAACCACATTGAATATTGGTTATAAGGTTATTGGTTTCAAGATACCAAGTTAGTCTATTATTCACCATACGTTCCATGGTTTTACAAACACAGCTAGTTAGAGAGATCGGTCTGTAATTAGACGGATCTGTATGATCCTTGCCAGGTTTGGGTATTGGGACTACAATGGCATTACGCCATGAAGGAGGAAATTCTCCAGACGTCCATATTTTGTCAAATATATCTAAAAGTGTCATCAGACATGGTTCCGGTAAGTGTTTCAGTAGCTGGTAATGTATATTGTCATCACCCGCTGCAGTGTCATGAGCTTGCTCAAGAGCAGTATGTAGCTCATGTAATGAAAACACTTCATTATAATCTTCACCGTTATTTGATTCGAAATTAAGCTTTGTCTTTTCCTGTTGTTTCTGATATCTCTGAAACTCAGGGACATAATTTGCCGATGATGAATGCTTGGCAAGGGTTTCACCAATTTTATTTGCAATGTCAGATTTATCAGTTATCAAGTTATCACCATCTTTAAGATGGTGCACAGCTGATTTTGAACCTTTGCCTTTTATTCGCTGAACCATGTTCCAAACCTTAGACATTGGCGTGCGTGAATTAATTTTGGAGACATAATTTCTCCAAGATTGTAGTTTGTTTTGTTTGAAGGTACGACGCGACCTTTGCATTAAGTATTTTAAATTTATTTAGGTTGTGGACAGTTGGATGATGGCGGAAATAACGCTCGGCCTTTTTCCTCGCTTTTCTGGCTTGTCTACAATCTGTGTTAAACCATGGTTTTCGTACATGTGGAGTCATAGAGGACTTGGGTATACACTCGTCAGCTATTTGCTTTAAAATGTCAGCAAAAGTTTGAATGGGATCAGTTATATCACTGAAACATTCAGGTCGCAGTTTCGATGTACATAAAGTTTCATATAAAGACCAGTTAGCCTTCGAAAAGTTCCATCTTGTGTACGATGGAGAATCAGATGGAGTTATTTCTGAAAGGAAAGTTGGGAAGTGGTCACTTCCACAAAGGTCATCATGAACAGACCAATCAAATTCATTCAAGAGGTTAGAATCTGCAAGAGACAAATCCAGAGAGGAATAAGTGCCAGTTGCAGGATGCAGATAGGTGCTTGAATCATCATTAAATATGCACAGGTCATTATTGGACAGAAATTTTCAATTATTTTGCCTTTAGTGCTAGTTTTAGTACTGCCCCAGAGTGGGTTGTGACCGTTTAAGTCACCCATAATAACACATGGTTTCGGGAGTTGATCATAGAGTGATTGAAGATCAGTCAGCTGAAGGTTCGATGAAGGCGGAATATACAGAGAGCATAACGTAAATGCTACACCCAGAGTAAGTCGCACTGCAACAGCTTGGATATTAGTGTTAAGTGTAACAGGACTGTGAATAACATCCTGTCGTATAAGGATAGTACAACCTCCAGTGGCTCTATCACCTGGAGGGGAAAAATAATGATACGGTTCAAACTGACGTAAGTTAAAATTATCTGTCTGTTTCAGATACGTCTCTTGCAGACAGAACGCTGATGGTGTTAAGTCCTGGATTAATAGATGTATTTCATCAAAATTTGTCCGTAGTCCTCTACAGTTCCACTGCACGATATGTTTAGATAGACCTATCTTTTAGGTGGATTAATGGGGGATCTACCCCGCACCCTTTTCGAGGGCGACAAGCTATGTGCCCTAGAATGGACGTTTTCGGACACGTCCATGTCCTCAAGTGATCCGTATTTGTTATGTAATTTAATTTTATCATCTGACCCTTTTGGGGCTCTGCCACTTTGTTTTTTCGAAGAATCTTGCTTCGGTTTGTTTTTGCTTTTGATGATTTGCTGAACGTTTCTGGTAGATTGAGTTATTTGAGATGCCTGAGAAGATGTAGCACGTTCAGAAGATGGTTCTGATTGGGTTTGGGTCGTGCCAGGAAGACTTAGTGGTTCCACAGTTTGCGTAGACATTGCAGGTGATAAGATCTCAGGAGACTCGGTTTTGAGCCATGTCAAGTTCGTCTGACAGCTGGCAGAGGACTTGGTTACTGCAGGAGGTGTATCAGACGGTGATTGTGCTATGGAAGCATAGGTTTCCTTGGTCTCAGATCTTATGACAAGCTTTTTTGCATCAGAAAAACTAATGTTTTGAGTAAATTTGATCTTATTGATCTCCATATGCTGTTTCCAGATTGGAAAATCTTTGGAAAAGGATGAGTGAGTGCCTGTGCAGTTGGTACATTCTCAATCTTCTGTTGTATGTGTCTTCTCACCACAGTGAGCACACACAACAGACAATGTGCAAGTACGAACACCTTGACCAAACTTCTGGCATTTAAAACACCTCAGAGGATTTGGTATGTAGGTGTCAACAGTAATGTTACAGTATCCTGCCTTTATTGATCAGGGAGCATTGGGAGAAGAAAATGAAAACAGGTAAGTGTTCGTCTGAATGGTTTCCTGGTTTTTCCGAGTTGTAAAACGCTTAACGTAAGTGACTCCTTGATCCTTCATTTCTGAAACAATGTCAAGTTCGGACATGTCAGTGAACAATCGATCGCGGTCTCTAACTATTCCTTTGCTGGTGTTAAGGGATCTATGAGGAGAGACTGATACCGGATTGCCGACGAATGTTTCGGTAGACATCAGGTTAGTTGCCTGGTGCCTTTTACTCCACTCAATGAGCAATGACCCTGAACGCAAAAGTTTAATGCTTTTGACATCACCGGCTATGCCTTGTATGCCTTTTTGTACAGCAAAAGGATTTAACTTTAGTCTTGTGTTATCTTGAGTCTCCATCACTAAGCAACGTGGCCAGTAGTCAATTGATTTGGGCTGTCTATGGTCAACATCAACAGGATCAGTATCAAGAGGACGTTTTGTTGTTTTTATGGGGGTTTCATAAGCCATGGTTAGTGTTTTAAAGATTCATCATCCGAGCTCCCCACCCACCACGGAGTATCATAAAGACAATGCTAAAAACAAGTGGGTCTCCAACTTGCAGCACCAAGGATACTCGGATGATATACTCAAGCAGAAAAACTAAAATAATAATTTTTCCACCGGATTGGCCCATGAGCCACCGCCTTCTGCGCATAAGACTCTAGACAAATTACAAACGTGAAGTGACTCATTTTGAATTTAAATATATAATCATGCAGCCAAGACATCTGATAAATTTTAAACAGTTTCCGAAATTTGTGCATCACAATATACATAAACAGGGCTTGGCATGACCAGCCGATTGGTTGAACCGGGCCCATCCAACCACCCGTCTAGGTGAAGTCAGGGCCGAAGTGGTGTGTTGGGCAAAGGAACACTGTTCCTGGAACCAGTGCCCTCAACCACCAGAATCCCTTCCTCCACCGACAAAGGGGCGCAACCCACGGCAAACGGGTTGGTGGACCAAATATACCCCCGGGTCCACAACGGGGGTTGAAGGGCGCTTAGCGTTACCCAGCACCCACCACGAGGAGGTGGCCCTTCATGGGTGCCACCTGGTGGGTAGGGAGGGCACCTGTGTGACCTGGTGGGTTGGGTGGGCACCTGTGTGACCTGGTGGGTTGGGTGGGCACCTGTGTGACCTGGTGGGTAGGGTGGGCATCTGTGTCACTTGGTGGGTAGGGTGGGCACCTGTGTCACCTGGTGGGTAGGGTGGGCACCTGTGTCACCTGATGGGTTGGGTGGGCACCTGTGTCACCTGGTGGGTAGGGTGGGCACCTGTGTCACCTGATGGGTTGGGTGGGCACCTGTGTCACTTGGTGGGTAGGGTGGGCACCTGTGTCACCTGATGGGTTGGGTGGGCACCTGTGTCACCTGGTAGATTGGGTGGGCACCTGTGTCACCTGGTGGGTAGGGAGGGCATCTGTGTCACTTGGTGGGTTGTGCGGGCTCCTGTGTCAGCTGTTGGGTAGGGAGGGCACCTGTTGGAACTGGTTGGTTGGGTGGGCACCTGTGTCACCTGGTGGGTTAGGTGGGCTCATGTGTCACCTGGTTGGTTGGGTGGGCTCATGTGTCACCTGCTGGGTTGTGTGGGCACCTGTGTCACCTGGTGGGTTGTGTGGGCACCTGTGTCACCTGGTGGGTTGTGTGGGCTCCTGTGTCACCTGGTGGGTTGGGTGTGCTCCTGTGTCACCTGGTGGGTTGGGTGGGCACCTGTGTCACCTGGTTGGTTGGGTGGGCTCATGTGTCACCTGCTGGGTTGTGTGGGCACCTGTTTCACCTGGTGGGTTGTGTGGGCACCTGTGTGACCTGGTGGGTTGTGTGGGCTCATGTGTCACCTGGTGGGTTGGGTGGGCTCCTGTGTCACCAGGTGGGTAGGGTGGGCATCTGTGTCACCTGGTGGGTTGTGCGGGCTCCTGTTTCACCTGGTGGGTTCGGTGGACTCATGTGTCACCTGGTGGGTTGGGTGGGCACCTGTGTCACCTGGTGGGTAGTAGTATATACAATGGGGGTTCTGGACCAGTTCCAACCAAAGCCTCTGCAAAGCCTTATTTCACAAGTAAGGCTTTGGTCGGACCCTTAGCTCTTGCTACCATTACCCCTACTATGAAAAAGTTTGGGGATGCGAACGCACCTCACAATCGCGCTACTGAGCTACCGGGGGTATTGTATCATCGTGCCACTATGCCGTGTTGACTGGAGGTAACACTGTGCCGTACGGTACGATCAATAATTCCGCTCTTACAAACCCCCTACCTGGCCCATCCCTCAAGTAGTACAAGTTAGGCTCGTCTGCTTTGATGTCCACTTTATCTATGTTGTAAGTTTTGACTGACCATATAGGATCGGTGGCTCGCTTACGGCTATCCCCCTCGTGTTCCCCCGGCTGGTATAGATACCTCACTAGGGCCCTATCTGGTATCTGTTTCTCCTTCCCACGCAATGGAGCAGACGGCTCTGCAACTATTGATTTTAGTTTGATAGCGTCTGCCGGTTTCTTATCAGTGAGCCGGGTGACTTCATGGTTGATTGCCAACACCACCTTGGGTAACCTCGCGACCCATTCAGTCGATCGTTTTCCCGGGGTTGCCATCTCCCTAGCATACTGATGTCCGAATAAGCGCTCAGCCAAAGTCCTATTAAATCTCTCAACTATGGCTTGGCTGCGATGGGCTCCAGCCGTGCCACGCCTGACCTTTGTATCGTGTTTGTCCAGCAGGTGTGACACGGCACCCATGAACTCTCGCCCGGGGTCAACTTGCAGCTCTGTTGGCCACGTCAGCGGACTGCGTTTGTATATGCGTTCGAATCCTCTGGCTACCTGGGCCGAATCTTTCGTGGTCAAGGGTTCGGCTTCCTTGTAGCGACTGGCTACGTCCACTACGGTTAAGGCATACTTGTACCTCTTGTCGTGGGGTAGGAACAGTAGGTCTGCCTGGTGAACGCTATTAGGTATGTTAATACCGAACCTCCTTCTAGGCACGTAGCGTGGTGCCGGTAAATAGATCTGCCACAGGGTTTGTTTTTCAAGCCACGCTTTGGCCTCCTCCGGCGGGGGTACTCGCGTCATTTTAGCTAGCTTATCTACAGCGTTAGCTCCTTTCCAGTACCCACGCGGGCTGTAGTAAATAGCCTCAAACTTTCTTGGTTCCGTGACATGTCGTCCCGATATTTATATCTATGTTCTTGGTTCAATTTTCTCATGCCCGTACGCGTACGTGTTTATCCCATCAATAGCTATCCAACGTTTAGTGTCCATAGGCGACAGGGACGTCTTGTTTATAGTCAGTCCGTATATCTTATGCCCATCACTTCTAAGTGTGTTCATTTTATGCCTAAAGGTACGGGTCTTGAACAGGGCTTCCTTGAATCTGGCGTGTTTGATGTGTTGTTTAACCACGTACTTCTTAACACCCTTAGCCTTCCGGATTTCACCATTGTCGGCCTTCAGTATGGAGTACATCTTAAGCCTCAACCCTATGTACTCGGCTATGGGCGTGCCAGCACACTCGTCCTTCATCTTACCTAGGACTTTTTTATTTACCGTGCTGTGTATGGTATGGCCCTTGGGGTAGTCGCTGGTGTCGTACAAATCGAGGTGTTTTTTCATGTCCTTGTACACGTCCTCGGTTCGAATCTCCATCAGCAGGGAATCCGTGTCAGTGTACAGCACTTCACACCTGTCGTCGTACTGTTTCTTGAGCTTGTTGTAGTAAAAGTCGTACATCAGGTGTTTGGATAAATCGAGGATGCTCATCCCCACATTAAACAGGCCGGTTGAATTTTATGTGGCTTTTCTTCATGTGTAGGGCAACTAGGTCATCGGTGAATATTTTGCTACGGTTGAATGCCGGACTGGCTATCAGTCTCCTGAGCTTGTCTTCCTCATTCGACCAAACCAGCTTCACGGTCACGCGTTTCCTCAGGTTCTCCATAGTCTTACCAAACACCGAGTTGTTCATGAGCTTGTAGAGATTTTTCTCAAAGTCACTGGTGGCAAGCTTTCGGAGGTCTGTGTTCATTCTGATGTAAGGCTCCATCCAGGGGCTCTGGTTGAACACGAGCACCCTGTGTATTTTGGTCAGCCTCATACCCAACGACATGTACAGCTGTAGGTTGCGATAGTGAACGATGTACTTGGCCTTATTCATTAAGTTGGGCACGAGTTTTTCAACGTCTGCCACCCGCCCACCTAACAAGTTCTGTTGGTACTCAGACATCCAGTCTGGGTTAACCCTCATACGTTCGGGAGCCAGGGGGTAGCTGTTGTGTGATGTGTGTAATGCCTTGGGGTATTCCAAGTCAACCTCGAGGATATAACCTTTGTTTGAATCTGGTGCGATGCTCATAACATCGACCTCCTGTGGCACCCATTCGAATCCCCCTGTGGGTAGATACTGGCTCATAGCCCAGCCGTACAGGTTGTTGGCGTCGAGGTAGAGAATGTGATTCTTTGGCTTGCTAGGGTCGTAACCCTTCACGTATTGATTATTTGCTTTCGCGTATCGTTTGGTTGCCATGGAGATCCCACCTCGCAAGCCTTTCTCAATGAATAGGTGCATGTCATAATCCGTAAGCAATTCCAACTTAACTCCGGTCTTTTTAAGCAAGGCATCCCACGACAGACCTGGGCTGGTGTAATACCATGCTGGGTCGAGTTTATACTGCTTGAAACATGTCCGCCTAAACGTCTCAAACACATCGGCTAACAGCAGTACATCTGTCCTCAAGTACAGGTCGTGATAGTCACCCAGGTTCTTACAACCCAGTTTATTCCATACGTTAATCGCGTGCGAGTAATCGTCTTGGGATATTTCCGAGTCTGTCAGATTGCTGTAAAATTCTCTGATGGGGGGTAGTCTGGTCTCGGCGAACTTGGCCCAACTATCCATGTACTCATAGGGGTACACACCCTTCCTCATTAGCAGGGGTCTAGTCTCGGTGTCTGTGTATCGGTCGGTGATAGGGAAGGTATCGTTGGCCTTGACCAGACTGTCTAATGAAGACAATAGAAATTGTACTGAATCTATGAACCTAAGGCCGTTTAAGCTGAAGGAGATGTATCTCTCCATGTTGTTGGGGATGCACGTTATATTACCATCGATTTTCGCGATGGCCTGCATGATTAAGTGAGAGTCGTACCCTCTCAAGTTGTGAAAGACAACGGGGATGTTTATTGTCTTAGGGTTGATTCTAAGTTTAAGGTTACACGTGCTGTGAGCCGCGCCTCTATACTTACCGGTTATGTGGCAGTGATCTCTCACCGAATCACCATTCAGTGGTGAGTCACACACGTGACAGTTAGTGCTACAGGCGTGAGCTAGCCTGTCGGCTCGGGTCATACGCATGGGAGCGACTCTATACAGTGCATTCCTAATAATTTTTTCTTCCTCCTGCAAGCACTTAAGAAACCTTTCAGCCGCGTCAGGGCCCCTATACACTACGGGAGCTTTCGTTTCCCCATCACAACGGACGACAATGTATCCAAACCCACAGGCTTCATGCTCTTGTGTTTTGAGTGTGGTTGGGGTACCCCCAACAACCCCGCCTGTGGGAGCCCCGCCTGTGGGGGTATCCCCAACAGCGGCAGCCTCAACAGGTTTGACCAAGGCTTCAAAGTCGGCGTATATGATATAAGGCACAGACATTTGGTTCTTGTGGTTACCGAATTTTAGGATATTGTCACCTTCCTTAGGCATGTCGACTCGTATAGCCGTCTGCCCCACACCTTGATAATCCTCCCGGTGGGATTCTAATAAATCAGCTCGTGTGAAGCCATGTAGGCACCGTTCGCAGAAGTGGGTATTTTCTCTGTGTGCCGATTGGTCATACAACAGCCTGCTAAAGTGTTTTATCCATGTGTAGTGATACTTGTCACCTCGCTGGATCATGAATATATTGATAACACGAGGGGGGGTTTTTGGGGTCCCCCCAGTTGGGGTTTCCCCAACGATGGACTGACCCTGTGCACTATTGTCGTGTTACCTTCGTGCCCAAAGACATTTATAGCTAGATTATTCTGTTTTTCTATTTTAGTGATCTGGGATATGGGGGTGGGTTCATCTATACCATCCCAGTTGAGCCCATCGTCTTGGGGATAGCTAGAAAGCCTGTCTGAATGAGTGTCAGCTGGAAACAAGGCTGACCTGATAGCTACCCTCAGGCAATCATCTCCTCTATTCTTGACATTGACCATGGCATGTTTTTTCCTATAGTAGGGGGGCAAGTCTAGGTATGACCCGCCTCTGAACGGCACGTAGTTAGCTATGTCTAGATAGACATTATCGATTTTATCTACAGTCCACCCAGACCCCAAGTGTGTGTAGCGTTCTAGGTATTCCCGTATCTGCTGAAAACTGGTATCGATTGATGCGTCAATGGTCTCTGTATGCGTGACAACCTCTTGTTTACCTCGGAAGTAAGGCTGAACGTACTCAGTGACCCCAGTGGGGGTTCCCCCCACTCCCACTTGCTTATCGAGCGACATTTTCACTGTGATTTGAAATTTGATACTTCCCAGACTGTTTAGTTCCTGGTTTATTTTATCAGCTATCAGAGGCTTGATATCTGTAATGTCTATGTTCCTATCAACATGCATGCACCAGCCTTTCAAATAGTTACCTACAGCACGCTCAGTGGGTACGAACTGTAGGTCGACAGCTCTATTCTGCCGTAACAGTTCTACAAGCTGTGGCTTTCTCATTCGGGAATATCCCCCTAACCCCAAATGGCGAGCCTGAACTTTCAGTTCTTTTACAGTGGGAGGTTTTGCTACGGGGGCATGTGATAACAATGCCATTAACCCGGCTCTCCCCAGGTTTGAATAACCCGTGAATCCAAGCTGTTTTGCTTGAGCTTTTAATTGTTTTACCGTGGGAGGGGCTTCTAAACCTAGTAATCTCAACAATGCTGGCTTCCGCATTCGAGAATACCCGATCACACCTCTCTGCCTGGCGACCCGCTTAAGTTCACCAACAGTGGTCATAATTGCGTACACACCTAAGAGAACCAATGTCTAATTGGCCCACCGTAAGGTAAAAAAAATCAAGATACACCTTATCGATTATTCCCTCAACCCACCCGGAATATGCGCAGCATAGTAGGGTGTTTTGTATTACTTGCAACGAGTCGTCAACAAGTATATCTATATCCCCATGCACATATACTCGCCCACCATCAAAGTAATTCCAAGTGTGCCCAGCCCATGGCACATCAAACCCTACTTTTACAATGATTGTAAACGAGCACCCCTTATATAGTTCCCTGATAATCATGGGTTTGAGGACACTGATATCTATACTTTTCCCCACATCCATCTGCCAGCTGCTCAGGCAACCTTCCCTGGGCTCAATTTCCACAAACATAGCTATACGTAGGTGTGTATAATCTCTAATTGGGCCACTGGCAAAGGGACAAGCCTTACACTGCTATCTTGAGAAATCGCCTACGTTCTTTTATGTAGGCCTTTTTATTCTCGTAGATGAGGTGATGTCTGACTACGTTCGCCCCGTGAGCTTTACATAGACAGTAGTGCCCTTTAACCCCTATACCGCACACAGAACACACGTAGTTAGGGCTTCCCATGTGGAAACAACAGTACCCCTGAGTCCTGCATTTCCTACCACAGGCCTCGGTCTTCCCCATAAGTATGTATTCGCATCGGTATGGAGCAGGTCTCATGTTTAGCATACTTATATGGGTATTTGGTCTAATTGTTTGGCAACCAACGCAGTCGCCGCTATACCCAGCGCTATGAAGGCCAGTTCACGGTCCATTTGCCCCTTGGATGGTGTGTAGTACTGAGCGAGTGTGGGTTTATTGAGTGGTTGCAACTGTTTACCAGTTAATAAGTAGTATTCTTTCGCTGCATCGTCGACATCGTGGAATGTTTGAACGGCATGGTTTTCACGCCTGAGTTGTTCGTTAATGTAATCGATCCTCTGGAGGCGTTTTTTAGCGTACTCAGCCTGTGCTGTTTGTAAGTTCTCAATAGCGAGATCATGCCGCTTCCTCTCTTCCTGTATTTCAGCCGCGTGTGACTCCTGTAGTTTCGAGAAGAGGAAATTACTCCCGGAAAATGCCAGGGCATTCACTAACGCCCCACCGACCATCATAGCTATCGTGGCCATCCTATATTTACTTCATAATATTTTCAGGTATTATCCCTTGTTTTACTAGGATGTCTTTTGTGGCCATCGCCATACCAAGGTTCATTATGAGCATACCCATATCCTGCAGGTTGAAATCTAGCTTGATTGTTGGTTGTTTAAGCACCATTTTGGTCAACCGAGCGTACCCTACAGCTAGACTGGCGACCACTGTGGCGTGGTATGCGTCGTTGACGAACGTTTTCCCCTCAGACATTATGTATATGATATAAAATATTAAATTATAACATGATATGCGGGTCGACCTCTAATTAGGGGACCGGATCACCGGAATCCTTGGGATTGTGAGGATTTCCCTCACTGTGAGGGTTTCCCTCACTGTTTCGTGTATATAACCACGAGATAACCACGGCAGCAGTTACACCTACAGCCAACAAGAGTCGGGTCGGGTGAGTCACCGTGATAATTTTATGTTGGTTACACCACCTTTTTTTACCGGCAGCTACTCTCTTAGGATTCTTCTGCCTGGTTACTGTCACCTCCCTGGGGGGTTCTCCCCCAACTTTGGGTTCACCTCCAGATGGGGTTTCCCCAACGTGGGGGGTGGGGTTTCCACTGAAGGGGTCTGGGGTGGTGTCTCCTGTGCAGCATCCATCCTTTATACTATTATTATTATTTTTCCTCTCAAATTGACAATGCTTTGCCGTAATCGCCGCCATCACCGGGGCTAACAACATACCATATTTGTGGTACAGCTCGCAGCTAATAGAGCTCAAGGCGTGTTCGATAAAAGGGTCTTTCTCGAGGTCTTCCCACAATCGGCGTTCCTGGGGAATGGGAAGGAAGTACGACGCAATACCAGTGTATATCTGGGTCATAGCCGATCCTATTGTCTTTGTCATCTCTGCTCCGAGCCGGGACTCGTATCTAGCGTACAGCTTATCAATTTCTTCGGCTGACATTTTGTGAATTTTATCTGGAGTGTACTCCCCAAAGTAATGTTTGGCTTTGCCACCAACAGCCAACGCCACCAGTTTCTCTCGCTTGTCATCGTCCACCTGTGGTGATTGGGGTACCAACAATTGTTCGAGCAATTCCTCACACTCCATCTTATAATGTAACAAGTAAGATTTAGTTTTAACTATATATAATACGATATAGGTGAAACAGAGAGAAATGAAGGTTAAGTTGCACACTACGAACACTTCAAATATCATAGCTATAACTAAATGCTAAGTATTTATACTAAGCATTGCTAAGCTTTTTGCTTAGCTTTGCTTAGCATTTGCTAAGCTTTGCTAAGCATTTGCTAAGCATTTGCTAAGCTAAAACACCCTATAGGCCACGGGTTGGTCGGTCTTGAGCACGAGCTTAGCGTGTTTAGTTTCAGCGAGCTGTTTCTTCACCCGTTCCCGTTCTAATTTGCTCATCACATCGTTCTCTCTCAAACACTCCTCGAACGAATCCCTGTCCTTGCAGTGAAATAAGGCCACCCATCGCGTCTGCTCCCTGAGGTCTTTCAACACCGAGTTGAACTTCTGCGTTAGCACCCAGACGCTGTGATTTGCGTGCCGACCAGAGAAGGCCAGGTACGATAGCATGTCTCTCTTTTTTGTTATCTCGCGATTAGCGCTGCAGTCGTCCAGTATGAACAGTGTAGACTCCCCTTTAAATTTCTCGTGAAGAGCTTTCAACCAGTCCTGCAGGCGTGTTCCCGGGTCGACTTTGTGTACGTCCGGGTCAGTCATGACCCAAGGTCTTTCCGTGTACGTTCTATTCATACTCAGAGTAGGGCACATGATAACGATGTTATCAAACACATCCTTGTAGTAACCCTCCAACATATCCAACACGAAAACGGTCTTCCCACAGCCAGTCTGCCCGCACACTATGGCGCAGTGTGGGTCGCGGGGTAGCAATAGCTTGCTGGCAGGCAGTGATTTGCCTGCCGGCAAATCAGTTGATGGCTTGCCGCCATCAGTAGATGGCTTGCACGAATCTCCCATTGTCTATATTAAGTTGCGCGTCCATAATAACGTACAGATATAATTTCAACTTGCCAGCGGGTTGAGCCTTCTTGGTAATCTGGATAGTAATCCCCTCACTACCATTGTCTATGCGACGACCACTACCGTGTAGTTTATCATCATCCGTGGATCGCATGTCCAACCATAGGGCGTACTTGGTGGTCAGGTATTCACAGATCTTCACAGAGGATAGGTCCAGGTCCTTGGTTATGTAATGTTGTTTGCTCGGTAGCTTTTTTATCTCATCCCACTGCTGGTATGGCCTCATACCATGACTGAACAGCTGGTTGGGCACGCCCTCTATGGTCACTTCCACCTTTTCAATCTCGGGGTTGAAAAACTTCTCGCTGTCCCTCCGGAACGGTTCGTAATCCTCCACGGGGACGACCAGGATGCCTTTCATCGATCGCGCCGGCACGTTCAGGTTGATATTCCACACAGTGTCGCTCTTATCTCGCACGACTGATCTATGCCTCAGTATGCGGTCGTACAGGATGGCCATCTTCCCAGAGTACTGACTTCGAACCTGCCTGGCCAGCTCCGGGCTAGTGACCATGTCGAACTCCAGAGAGATGTTGTCTATGGCGTAACTGGCCTCATCACCATTCGGCGTACGCACTACTTTGCTGTAGTCGTTAAACGTTAGCTCGTATTCAAGCCTATCACCCAGCGCGGCCTGGTAAAACGGCGCGTGCCCCGTGAGCAACTCGAAGTCGAGCGGCACGCAGAACCTGTTCCCGTACGCTTGAGCGATGGCCTTTTCACCGTCCGTTATCTTATCTAGCTGGTCTTGCGTGAAGCCATACCCTATGCGCGACCGGGTCGATTTGCTGATACCCTGGTACACGTCATTGACGCGTTCTCCCTCGCTTTTCCAGAGGTCCCCGTAGCAGTGAAACACGTTGCTGTCGTCAATACTCAACATCTCGTTACCACTGATCTTGATAGTGGTTTTCTTGATAATGGCCCGACCTACGCTCCGCACTAGCTCGCGTTTGTCGTTGGTGGAGGTCAGCGTGAGGTTGAACGCCAGTCGAACCGTGCCTGGTACAATGAGGTCATTCTCGCCAAGGTTTGGGAATCTAACCAGCAGCGTTTGATTCTGGTCTATCTTGCTGGGATTGTTGGTGATGGTCACCGACTGGCGCACAGCTCTGGCGCCTAGAGGCTCTCTTGATCTTCTGAAAGGATCTAGTTTTCTACCGTACATTGTTATATAAATGAAATATATTTTAATACTAAATAATGGCCGAGTACATACCTATGGATGATATGTTGGATGATAGTGCCCAGGCATTCGACGAGCAGGAGACCTCATTCACTAACCCCTTAAGTACTGAACTTATACAGCCGGCTGTCGACGATTATTACAACGCAGTTGAAAATAGAGACAACATCAAGCCGTTGGGGAGGGACTATTCCAAGTTTACCGTCGATAAGAAGGGCACGCTGCGATTGAAGGCTCACCCGGGGGTCGATATCATAAAAAAAGACGGGAAGCCGTATGCTTTGTCAACACTCACCAGTCGCCCTGGTGGGGGCCAACTGATCCGTGATGAATTAGGCTTCATAGATTACGGCGGCACGCGATCTAAGCTTCCCCCGAAGGCCGTCCAAGATCTGCAAGCAGCCAGGCCCAAAGACGATGACCCCCAACGTGCTAAAGAAACGTCAGACAGTATTGAAAAAATATTGGCTACGTACCATGACAAACCCTTGCCGGGTCTCGAATTTCCCCTGAGGGAACTGCGAGGTCTAGACGAAGCCTTGAAACATGTACGCGGAGAACTAGTGAACAACATGGGGAAACTTAATGAAATCGATGAGCACATCGCTCGCGAGAAAATAAAACTCACCGAAGCGGATGGTGATATGAAACGGCGTATTGAGGAGAGAATAAAAAACTTGGAAGACGAGAGACGGACTCGGTTAGAATCCGCTTCCTCTAACCGGGAAGCCCTCCGATCCCAGATCAGTCGCGTACAGGAAACCATCGATCGAGTCCTAAATGAAGACACCACGCTAGCTAACAGGATTCGGATCCTGTTGCGGGAGCAAGGGATCACCATCGCCAGCATTCTGACTGCATTGGGCTTCATCATATCAACCCTGGTGGTGTCACTGATTGGGGGTACCCCCACGCCTGCCGGCGGCAGTGGCACACCACCAAGTGGTGGGGATGTTAAAGACTGGATTAAAAAACACCTGAAATCCCTCCGGGAGGCCCTGGCTAAACTGGCTGGTAAGGCTGCCGAAGCCCTGCCCGGCATCCTGGGTAGCATCGTCTTGTGGTTGTTGGGCGCTCTGGCTAAAACTGCCACGTGGCTTAGTCAAAACCTGTGGGCAGCCATCGTCGCCGTGGCGGGTCTGGTGTACGTAGCGGCTAAGGAATTTTTAACCAAATGAGCCCCAAAGCTACCCCACCAACCACCAGGGCTGTTTTACGATCGATGTGCTGCTCCTGAACGTGTGGGGGTGACCCCACAGGGGGTGTGTGTTGAACCCTAGGCTCCGGGGGTGGCGCTACTATACCCGTTTCCCCGGTCGTGGGTGGTGGGACGTAGGGGGTGTTAACATCGAGGTTGGTCCGCCGTGGCTACAACTATTTTGTTGTTGTAGCCCACTACTTTTTTTACTCTCAGTTGCATATCACTCGGAGCCATGTACAGTCCCACATCGAAGACGTAGTCGACTTTCGACCTGGCATATTCCAACACGTCTTTGTAGCGTTTGATGGCACTCGGGAGATTAACTGGAGCATTGATAGCATCCTCAACGTTGGCAACGAACTGTTTCTGAGCGTCGTAAGCAGTCCCCTTACCGATAATACTGGAACGCGTTTGCGTCTGCGCACCCAACACCGCCCACACGTACGTTCGAATCGAGTCGTTTAACCTGATTACCCCGGCACGAGTGAACCCTTTCGACGTGTCCAACATAAACTTTTTTCCAGTCATCCGCTGCCCCCCTGCTCGAACCTCCATACTCGGTAATCCTTGCTGTCGTTGAAAGCCATGTAACGGTCATCCCACTCGTTGGTTGTGAGGTGATGATACGACTTGTATCCCCATTCTTTCAACTTCTCGCTGGCTTCCACGAGGGGCATGTTATGAACGATGGGGATACCCAACCCGTGGTTCGGTCCCGGCAAACGCCAATCCGTCTTCGGGTTTAGTTCGAATTCGTTGCAAATATGTTCGTAGGCCCGTCTATCGTACTTGTTGTTTAATGGGTTCCATGCGTTGTCCTGTGGGAGCGGGGCGCTGATCTCTTTAAAGATACGTCTGACCTGGTAGTACACGTGAAACATGAACACAGACTGACTCAGCGGTCCACGCCGAGTGTCGGTCAATGTCACACCACACCCCGTTGTAGCGCACCACACAGCGAAGTTGAGTTGATTCTGCCAGAACTGCATCGGGTTGTTGAACCAAGCATGAACTACCTTAGCGTTAGTCACCGAAAATTTATACAGGCTGAACACATCTAAAAGCTGGGCGTTGAAATACATCCCATCAGCAACCGCGATCTTCATGGGCGAGAAATCTACGTCCAGTTTAGGGTAAAACACTCCAGGGGAGTACATTTTAAAACTATTATATAATGAGCATATATACTCTAACATGTACATAACACTTCCAGGAATAACGAGCGGTGAGGCCGTTCAGCTGACGCATGCGATCGATAATATGTCGGGTCAACTTGAAGTCGCACTCTGCGATATCACCTACCTACCGCAATGGACTAACATCAACGCCAGCAACAATAAGCTGTTCGTCAGTGGAGCTCGCAGTCAGATAACTGACGGCTACTACAGCGTGTGCTCTCTAAGCGATGAGGTCTTCAAACCCCTGGGGGCGGAATTCAAGATGAACGACTCAAACGGCACAGTGGTGTTAATCAACAACGGAAGAAACTCCTTGAGACTCGGTCGACCATTAGCGAGGACACTCGGTATGCCTCCTGACGAGATAAAACCCACAACTACCGTCACAGGCACGAAGTTACCCGACCTAGTACCGTACCGAGAGCTGTACATTCATCTCGGTCAGGTGAGCACAACGTACAACATTCAAGGGGGTCACCCTTCCACTATACTTAGAGCCGTACCGGTGAAAACGGAGAAATACAACGACGGTAGAACTGAGTCGTTTTCACCGCGGCAGTATAAGAGGTTAACCCAGGGCAACATACCTGAGCTGATAATATCGGTGTTAGATATAAGTCATAATCCCGTGAATATAGGATACTTCAGCTTAACACTTCACATAAAATGACCAGCGCACAAGGGCCCGGGGTGAAAAAATGCATCAATGTGGGGATCTCCGACCTCGGGGACACACGCGGTTTCGACGCTCCCGGAGTAGATGGTAAATTGTACGCCTTGCAACTGAAAAACAACATTTACAAACGCGTTGAAGTCCCCTCCGGTGGAGCCCTAGGTGATATAGTAGATACCGCAAGAGCAACAGTCAACACTCGGTACACCCTAGTCACCACCGGGGATGATAAATGGATAATATACCCATCGTTCGGGGGCAAACTGTTCGACTTAGACGATGTTGAGAGCACTACCGTCGCCCGAAACAAACCATATACGCTCGTCTTTACCGAAGATGACAAGTGGGTGTTGTTACCCGATAAAGACGACTGGTTTCTCAATATTAGGCTCGGCTCCCCCTACGTGTTCACGGATAACAAAGACAACCATCTAAACAAAGTCGTTAACAATGGAACCCTGCTCGTGGCTTACGTCCCGACTCAGAGACGTAGCGTAGCCATCAGCCCAGTCGCCAGTATGGCGGCCCATATGCTATCGAGTAAACCGAACATGCAAAACGTGACATTGCAGTTGGTGTCTGAATTCGAAGGCGTGGTCAGGATACTGGAGAGTCTACCGGCAAACTCAACACTGATCATCAAAGTCTACCTAGGGGAACCATCGCGGGGTGATGTCGAGATCGTGAAGGGGATCAAACTCGGGTGGGTGAAACGACACCAGTATCAAGTTTGCAACGTTTACGTGCGGGTGGGTGTCGGCTCCAACACCAGTCTGCAGGGTGTCACCGTGATCGTGGAAAACACGATATCACTAACCAAGATATTCCTACCCGACAAAATACACTTCATGGGGGTGAAGTTCACCCTGAACTATTATCAGAAAACCAGTTGGAAATTATCTCGTAATAGTATTATAGCAATGACCAGTCATCGTCCCAACACTACTCTTAACGACCTAGGGGACACGGAGGGATTCGATCAGCCTGGTGAGGAAGACACCTTATACATCCTGCACTTCAAAGACAACGTGTATAGGCGGGTGTCGTTATCAGATTTTAAAGAGCCTGAATGGTTACTCAACTTAACCCTCACCGCACCTTATATCACCTTGAGACAAGATGGTACTATCTCCGAGATTAAGAACAACGGCATAATTATAGGATCGTTCGTTCCGGAACCCAAAGGCCTACTTGTAGATGGAGTGGTATATCCGGAATCTAATGTATATATCGCACCAATACCAAACCACTCAGGCAACATGTTAACTTCCAGGAAGAAGGTGAAGACAGAGATCAAATTACTTGATCACCAAGAGGTCTTTAGAAATGTCGCGGAAAACTTCACATTCCTCATAGACGTCTATCTCGGAGATTCCCCGTTTCCTAGTCATCGTAACATTATAGATGATATGATAATACAGTGGGAAGACAGGTGTAATAGCCAACGTTGCCGTATTATTAAGGTATCAGGAAATGACCCTGTATCAAGTCTTGAGGGGGTTCGTCTCTTTAATGGGCGTAGAGCTAAGACCCCGCTTTTTTACACGCACGCTAATCTAAGTATTATCGGCTTTAAGTACATTAATCGAAGGTTAAATAAAACCCAATTAAAATACATTATGGGATTGAACTATATCCCTGAACTAGTACCAGAACACTAGTTGGAAACTAGATACCCAATTAAAAAATATTTTATCAGATATATTATAGGCACACAGAATGGGGCTATACCCAGTCGTAGAGGAAGTAGCGAAGACACTGGAAACCGTAGATGGGTTCCGCTTGAGGCAGTTATGTGATGTGAAACGCCAACTAGAACAAGACCGCGACACGCGGAAAGCACTATGTAAAAAGTACCATAGAGCTTTCAATATCGTGGACGGGGCTGACACTGCCCTTATGGCAACCAGCATGGGACTAGGGGCGGCAGGTGTTGGGTTGTTAGCTACCATCGTGGCTGCACCTATAGTGCTAGGTATTGAAATAACAGCTGGGGTGGCAGGGGTGTTAGGGTTGGCGCTTAAGTTTGCATCACGCAGACTGCATCGTAAGGCATTGAAACACGACCAGATCAGGGTTCTGGCTGAAGCAAAGCTGAACACAGTAAGTGAGCGTATTTCCACGGCACTCACTGACAGTAAGATCTCAGAGGAGGAGTTTAGTTCAATCCCCTCTGAACTCACAAAATATAACAAAATGAAACAAGAGATTCGATCCAAGTCTCGTAAGTCTGCTATCAGTGAGGATGAGAAAAAAAAGTACATAGAACAGGGAGTACAAAAAGCCCGGCAAGCCTTTATTACGAACGCCAAAGAGATTATAGGCGATTCACATTAAACTGTTTCATCAAGGTAAACGTGACATAGTGTCATAGCGATACGTTAGACGCAGCCTAGCTTTGGGTGATGCAATCTCAGGATAGACCCGTTACTTCAACCATATCCCCGGTAGCTCAGTCGGTTAAGCGGTGCGGCTAAGAGGTGCGTTCGCATCCCCAAACTTTTTCATAGTAGGGGTAATGGTAGCAAGAGCTAAGGGTCCGACCAAAGCCTTACTTGTGAAATAAGGCTTTGCAGAGGCTTTGGTTGGAACTGGTCCAGAACCCCCATTGTATATACTACTTGGGCTCCTGTGTCACCTGGTGGGTTAGGTGGGCTCATGTGTCACCTGGTGGGCAGGGTGGACACCTGTGTCACCTGGGGGGTTGTGTGGGCTCCTGTGTCACCTGGTGGGTAGGGAGGGCACCTGTGTGACCTGGTGGGTTGGGTGGGCTCCTGTGTCACCTGGTCGATAGGGAGGGCACCTGTGTGACCTGGTGGGTTTGGTGGGCACCTGTGTGACCTAGTGGGTTGGGTGGGCTCCTGTGTCACCTGGTGGGTAGGGTGGGCACCTGTGTCACCTGGTGGGTTGTGCGGGCACCTGTGTCACCTGGTGGGTTGGGTGGTGGGTTGGGTGGGCTCCTGTGTCACCTGGTCGATAGGGAGGGCACCTGTGTGACCTGGTGGGTTGGGTGGGCTCCTGTGTCACCTGGTCGATAGGGAGGGCACCTGTGTGACCTGGTGGGTTGGGTGGGCTCATGTGTCACCTGGTGGGTAGGGTAGTGCCACTGCATGCTAACTTCTTTCGTACTTCATGAGGTTCGACACACTGCTGGTGATTACATAAAGTGACGAGAGTGTCGATGTAAGGAGACCAGGTCGCCTCCGCATGTTTCATTGCTTCCTTGAGTGTTACAGCTCCGCTGCAGGACCGATGCCTACTACGTCAGACAAGTATTTTCAAGACTAACTTGGACCTTGACATGAATGTCATAGTGCATGGAAAACTGGAATTAAAGACATTGTTTATTGAAAAGTGTATGAAGAAAATCCAGTGAATTCAGGTTAACATACTGAAGTCTCCAAAGTGTCGCAATGACCTTGAAAATTAAGTGAAGGTCAACAAAATCGACTGGGTCCTGCGCCTTCCCTGGATAAAGCTTGGTGTCAAATATGAAGAAAATCCCGAAAATGGTTCTTGAGGTATCTTGCTGACTAGCATAGCATGCAGGTTTATATGCTGAAATAGTGACAACGGAAACACGAAAAGCCTCTATACAGGCAACGTTGGAGGCACCTGAGTAAATATAATGAGAGGGACGTGAGAAGTTGAGAGTGAAGCTGATTTCAAGAGCATCACGATGACCATACCTCCGTCTGTTAAAGACTCGCTTCTATTAAAGATCGGTACTCGCATCGCAGATATGTCACTTTCATCTCCAGTGTATGACATTTCCTATCAAAGGTCTAACCATGTTTGGAAATGAAGTACTAAAGACGGACGGAGGAAACATGGTCCCATATATTGCTTGTGTTCTATGGTGGACTGGAACATTACTAACCAATAAAATCGGTTGGTTCCCTTGTATAATAATACTGAGTAGGAATGTATACATATTGGCTATATCCTCTACATCAGAAAGAAAAGTACATATTTTACATTATATTCAAAATTTGTTCACCCGTGTATTGGACGAAACGACTCCTTAAGACTCGACGGCCACACGGGACTGAAACTCTGACACATAAAAGTGGAAGTAGAATAATAAGGACCATACTGAGCGCTCAACAAGCACACACCAGACACCTCTCAGTCACTATTACAGAGAGCACATCAATCACACTTGATACATGTACAAGAAACAACATGCTGATAAAAGCAATGAACTTCAGACTTAAGGACTTTACAGTTAAAACCAGATTAGCGAAACGTAGTATTTACTTATTCGAAAAGCCAGCAATAAATAGTATTTTAGCCTACAATCCTACACATTTACTGAGATGTTACAACCTGTCAGCCGTATACACCATTTCTACAACCAAATGTAACTAACCTGGTGACTACTCTGGCTCGACTCACGTACAGCTGTCAGAATATAATGGCAACCGCCAGACACCGCGAGGTATGATCTTATTGAGGCAGATGAAACGTCACTGCTACTCTCTGTTATATGTAAAATTGCTTTGAATTGAAAGTGTATGACTTTATTAATGTTTTTGATCAGTAAAACACAGATTTATAGAAAACTCGATTTCCACACTGAAGCGGGACAATCATATCGAATTACCCACATGATTGCATGACTCCCAGTTTGCTATGTTCATTGGTCATTTAGAATTGCCAAAATGCAAAGAGATTAAGTATCATTGTCTGAAAGTTCATTTTAAAAATCCAAGTGTATATTATAGAGAGACATTTCACCTGAGAGACAAATTCAGGCCGATTAGAAGGATGCAGGCGTTCGGGCTTCCAACCAATAACCTCAAATTCATTGTCTTGAACATATGTTTGTTAACAAATGAATGACGGATTGTTTCATAATACTCGGCCCATAGTTCCCTGTCGATGTGAGGACGGTAGTCACTACAACACTATCTTGGCACTGAGCATCTTCTTGGCGATAACAGGAACTACTGCAATTGTCTCCATGTGAGTCGTATATGTTTCATTGACACAAAAATCCCTCACCTATATATGATGAATATACAATGCCATTCAGAAAGTAGTGGACCAAGTGTAGTGCTTTATCCCAAATACACCATGTGTTCCAAATGTTATAACTGGATGAAATGCATACAATATGCCCGAGTTATGTATCCCGTTGGCCAGTCAAATGTTTTAGTCCTTCAAAGAGAATATCGTGTCTCTCATGTAAATAGAATGCGAATATGACGTTAGATCATCACCGATCATCTCATATCCTTACGACGTTAATAGATAATTTCACATGATCCATGACCAAATACATAAGCACATATTGAACAGATGTTTATTAGTTTTAAAAGCATGTGTCTTTAGCTGTAATATGTGATTTCGTTTATATTCAGAGGTCAAGTTTAAGTTTTTCGACAATAATCACGGTAAGCTACGAAACACATTAGGAAAGGCATTAGGTTAACCAGGTGTGATTCGGTAGCAGCACACACACACACACACACACACACACACACACACACACACACACAAAATAATATATGTTCATACAATAATGTAAAACCACGGATTACCTATAATCCTTACAATTGTCAGTCATTATGTATAAGGTCATATGCATAATTATACATAATCACTGAATTTTCCATGGGTTTATGCATAAGCCATGTGAACTGAAAATAGACTACATTTTGGACATATTCCTTGAAATCACTTTTTGTGTAGTTTGAGGTATATTTCATCCAAAAACATATGGAATTAGACTTTTGTATTAAGCAGGATAGTGACTTTTCTTTGCATCAATGGTATAAACATGATGACATGTTTGATGCACATGAGGAAATGTTTGATTAACGTGTTTTGAAAACATCAATTCAGTTTATACATTGACAAGAAATGGTCCAATCAGTGGTGGTGTTGTCAGACAAACAGACTGTTAATATCTCCTTAACAACACATCAATATACATACACACATATTGAATATCTCATGTTCCAAATGGAAGAACTAGAAATAGATATCCTGGCATATTGGGTTTTCGATCGGATAACGGTAAAATATTTCGAGTACAAAAAGTAAATACTATATGTTAGTATCGTTCTGCCAAACGAAGTTTTGCAATTAATTGGTGATTTAACGTAAGCAAATTCGCGAATTTGGCGTGACATGATAAATCTATCAGCGTGGTCACATGACTAGGAACGTGATCTTTTAACGTATGATGTAAACTAAGCAGACGAAACATTAATAATAATATCATCTTTGGAGAAAAGATTCAGGAATATAAAGCATTTGAGTATGAGATCCATGAGTTAGAAATTTATCATTTTTCTTGTGTGTTTTTTTCTGTTACTGTTACGCATGGAAACTTTATTAGTAGCTTATTGATGTCAGACCGATGAAGGGGATCTCCTTGTTGACATTCTGGCTGCTTCTCATAGATTTTCTCGCATTCCCGCACTATAAACGGGAATCGTAATGGTGGATGAAAACATATGACCATGGGAAACGTGAGACGATACTAATAGTGAGTGAGTGAGTATGGTTTTACGGCGCTTTTTGCATTATACCAGCAATACCACGGCGAAGGACAGCGGAAATGGGCTTCAAACATTGTACCCACGATAGGAATACGTTCAAGTTTGGCATCCTTTTTCATCAGCCAAATGATTTTGTCTTTGAACATTATCGATAGATATTTCAAAGTACCATTAACATGAAATTTGATTTTGTCTCTCTCAAACTAAAATTAAACGAAGGAGAACATGACATAAGATGACCGATCATCTGCTATTCTGACGAGGTTAAAGATGATTTCAAATGATCCATGACCAAATACACATACTAGTATGTCAATAGATGTTCATAAGCTATCAAAGCAGCTCAGCTATATGCCTTTAGCTGTAACTGTGTTTGAGCTTCTTTTAAGGAGTCTTTTCGATTTCGTCAAGCACAGTAAGTAAAGGAAGACATCATTTAATGATAAATAACTAAGTATTTTTCTTTCTTATGGAATATTTTAACAAATCATGATCTTAATGGTAATATTTCGCATCCTGTCTATTCCAGGAGGAACCTCGCCAGAAGCAAGAGGTTATGGACATATTTTTCACGAGGTATGTTCTTTTATTTCTAGTAAAACATCTAAACTTTCACATGAAATTTCAATGAAATGCTACATCATGTGCTCATGTTTGTTAATCATTGGAAATTATCCTACCCATTTCGATGCCTTTACTGAAGCCTTGAATCTCTAGACCGACAAAAGAAGCTGACCATAGAGAAGTTGTCACGCTGGCTTGGTGATAATGATTTGCCACTCTAAATCCATATGCATAGATCTAAATGTGAAAGAGTTGAATTATCTCTTGTCTCTAGTTCTGGTAGTTATATCAGTGGAAGTTAAAATGGTCAGGTGATGGTGACTGAACGATATCAGGCCCTGGTGAAAACTGACGCTTGAGTTCACTTTATTGGCCAAATACATAAGCTTAAACAAACACATCTGCAAGGATGGCAGAACAACTGGTCCCTATGATCGTGCCAACGTCGTGTCAATTTTCCCCCCGTGTTTACAAATGATGTTATCCTTACTGCTTTGTCATTAAAAATCAGATGACATTTAATTTTAGGCTCGAAATCTTGTCCTGAACCTCTAAAAATAGATATATAATCATATCAGTGCTCACCGCGTTCACAAACAAATTTCTCAAGGAATTCAGTTTTTCTTCTATGTAGGATAGTGGTGTACATGACTGAAATTGACGATATTGAAGTTGGTACTTTTGAGGAAATGTAAATTTAACGGCGTGATCGTATATGGTGATCGTATATGGTGATGTATATGGGTTAGAATACAATATCTGACACTGGGAATTACCGATAGCAATCACCACATCCTTACAGCCTATGATTTATCGACCTTCTTGGAAACTGTCAAAATCAAGAATGCACGTGCATCACATGCGTTATACTTCCTATCCAAACAACAAAACAACAGTTATCAGTTTGCTAAAGATTGAAAACACAGCTAGAATTACAATGTGTTGTTTAGATAGTGTTCAGTGGCCGTCGTTGTAAATTATTCAAACCGATTTGGAAAAACGGTATGTTCTTTTTTTTCTAGTAAAACATCTAAACTTTCCAAGAAGTATAATAAGAGATATTCCCTTTTTGAATGTCAAAGGATTATATATTTGGACACACAATATGATGTTTTAACAAACATTTAGTTGAGGATATTTTGTGTTAGTCTATAGTTTCAAGTAAACAGAATCGTTACGAAAATGAACTCACTATATTTCCTGTTTGTTTTAGAACAACCAATATGCAGCCCGGGTTGAGTTACAGCTTCCTAATCATAGGTACGTTCCCACAACCTCTCTTTAGCTCTTGTTGACTGTTAATTAAATATTGTATATCATATGCCTTATCTGTGTCAATAAAGTAAAACAATGACTACATCTAGTAACAAGAAATCCTTGTACAGATAGACATTCCGGGTCATTACAAGATTCCCATTATATCATAACACGTCGACGTTTCGAATTCTTTAGCAAGAATCTGTTCGTTTGTATATTGTATTGTCTTCTATAATTACACAACGTTAGTTTTCATACCAGTGTTATATCTATATCAGTGATCGTCCAGTTGTTTTACTGTCCTTTGTTGACAGGGTTTGAAAATTTGACTTCATTATGAATCTATAACTTGTTTTAGTCACGATATGGCTGAAATACTGCCAATGTAAGATCTTAACTCACTCACTGACTCACTCACTCACTCACTCATTCACTCACTCACTGACAGCAGTGAAGCATGTATGTCTTTGTAGGGACGTGTTCTGCTCTGTCGGCAGTAGAGATTACGTCATTTACAACGTTTCTGTTTTCAGTTTTCCTCAGCCCCCTGCTTGGATCTAAGTCCTGCCAGAACTGTAAAGGGGAGAAATGTGATGCACGAGGAATATGCACTGAAGGATGTAAGACAGGCTACACAGACAAGTACTGTCAGCATCACTGTCAGGAGACGTGTGTCAACTCGACATGTCAGGTGGACCCCAACTCAGGGAAGACCGTCTGTAGTGACGGCTGTGAGGATGGCTACTGTGGACCTCGATGTAAAATACCTTGTCCTGATGGATGTCTGGCGTGTGACTGGCATCACTGTGAGAACTGTACTCTGTGCAGGGCTGATTTGTACGGTAGTAAGTGTGAACATTCCTGCTTGCAGAAATGTCAGGGCTTTGCCTGCAGTGTTGAAGGAACCTGTTTAGAAGGGTGTATAGCAGGTCGTTATGGCGCCCACTGCAATATGTCATGTCTGTCCCCTTTCAGTCATGTCACAGGTTTACTGGTCAATGTCAGCAATGTAAACTCGGACATTTCGGCGACAAATGTAAACATCTGTGCCCCTCGTGTCTGACAGCAGAGGAAGAAACGTTGTACACGTGCAGGTCGGGATGAATGGTTTGCAGCAGTCAGCCCTACCCTGAATCTCAGCGTGAGTAGTGTTTTATATATGTCGTACGTCAGTATATCAATGTAAGTTCTATATTGTGTTTGGAATATAACACAGAAGCCATACTGTATGTAGGATAGTGTGTATACAACAGTTTTAGGAACCTCAAAGTGAATCAAAGTGAATAGTATAATAATTATTATGTTCGTGGTATTTCACATGTTTGACGACGTAAGTGTACAAAATATGGCGGATAATGTGTATGGTTATATCAGGATGAACTACATGTATTAGGTCTTCACAGACGGAGGTCCTTACAAAGGAATTGGCGAGAGTCTAGTAGGTTGTAGCAATATAATGCCCTTGGTCTGAGTGATCATGCTGTTGCCTTTTCCCGTCTCACCAATGGTCGCAAATTGAGCTCCGGATACATGCAACTTTATTTCGTCAGTTTACTATCACACAAAAATGTCTCTTTAGTTATTCCACTTAACATCTCATGTTGGCAATCATCTTGTTGAAAAAGCGATGATTATATTTCAATGTCCCTGAAATGTCAGCTGAAGATGATGAACCTACCAGTAGGTAGAATAATAAGAGGCTCTATATATGAGTGTCACGAGGTAGTTTTTCGATCCACTCTTAACCATCACACTGACTTAAATATGGCTGCTATGGCGTTTCAAAATAAGGTTGTCACTGGGATACCCTTTAAGGTCATTACCGACCTTCATTCAAGGTTGATGATGATATATAATTTAGTAAAGCTGCATCGAGGTTTTGATACTGAATCCCCATTGCAAGTACATTGTTATGGACAGTGAAGGGGAGATAATTAAGTACGTACTTCGACATGTTTGGAAAGAAAGCATAGTCGAAATAAGCTATTGCTGTCTGAAGTTTAGGTACCAGCTGTTAGTAAAATCATGTTCTCCTGTGGCATTCTGTCATTGTGAAACATTTCAAATAGACGCAAGCCTTAAATCGTCAGGAAAACTGTTTACAACCTGCATGGTCCCCATCCCCTCGGGTTTTGTTGATTTTGGACAAATTAACTGGAATTAAAAGAATACATTCTGTGACAGTTATAATGCCCTTACCTTGAGTAACGTAATCTCACACAGCCTCTTCAGCAGACTATTAGTTTAAACAACCACTGCCTGCCCAGTAGTACAGAAAACAAGGTTTTGAGTGATATTTGCAGTTGAGTGATCTTTGTGATCTTAACGTTTCGAGATAAACCAGGTTGTTGAACTGACATGTTAAAAGAAAATAAATCCTGCATCCCTGTTCCATGGAGTGCCAGGACATCGTCAAATTGCCCTTTTTAATTGGTATAAGAACACACACTTCAGAAACACAATTTCATAATGTTTATTTTGTGTTAACTGAACAAGGAACAGGGCAGTGTTTCATCTCGTGTTATTGGTAGATAGGTCACTGTGACAACAGCTAGTTTTCACCTAACTGGTGTAACCGTTGCGCAGTCCGTATTCTGGCAGTAATTGGCATTATCGAGGCATATACATTATTTTACAAATTATTATCACAAACAAAAGGAAGATCATGACCGTCAAGAAACACTGCTGGCATCAACTGGCATATCGAGGCATACACATTATTTTACAGAATGCAGTTATCACAAACAAAAGGAAGACCATGACCGCCAAGAAACACTGCTGGCATCAATTGGCATTATCGAGGCATATACATTATTTTACAGCACGCAGTTATCCGAAACAAAAGGAAGATCAGAACCGCCAAAAAACACTGCTTGCAGTAATTGGCATTATCGAGGCATATACATTATTTTACAGAATGCAGTTATCCCAAACAAAAGGAAGATCAGAACCGCCAAGAAACACAGCTGGCAGTAATTGGCATTATCGAGGCTTATACATTATTTTACAGAATGCAGTTATCCCAAACAAAGGAAGATCATGACCGTCAAGAAACACTGCTGGCATCAAAACAAAAGGAAGATCAGGACCGCCAAGAAACACTGCTGGCAGTAATTGGCATTATCGAGGCTTATACATTATTTTACAGAATGCAGTTATCCCAAACAAAAGGAAGATCAGGACCGTCAAGAAACACTGCTGGCATCAACTTGCATTATCGAGGCATACTCATTATTTTACAGAATGCAGTTATCCCAAACAAAAGGAAGATCATGACCGTCAAGAAACACTGCTGGCAATAATTGGCATTATCGAGGCTTATACATTATTTTACAGAATGCAGTTATCACAAACAAAAGGAAGATCATGACTGTCAAGAAACACTGCTGGCAGTAATTGGCATTATCGAGGCTTATACATTATTTTACAGAATGCAGTTATCCCAAACAAAAGGAAGATCAGGACCGTCAAGAAACACTGCTGGCAGTTATTGGCATTATCGAGGCTTATACATTATTTTACAGAATGCAGTTATCACAAACAAAAGGAAGATCAGGACCGTCAAGAAACACAGCTGGCATCAACTTGCATTATCGAGGCATACTCATTGTTTTACAGAATGCAGTTATCCCAAACAAAAAGGAAGATCAAGGACCGTCAAGAAACACTGCTGGCATCAACTTGCATTATCGAGAGACATACTCATTATTTTACAGAATGCAGTTATCACAAACAAAAGGGAAGATCAGGACCGCCAAAACACTGCTGGCAGTAATTGGCATTATCAAGGCTTATACATTATTTTACAGAATGCAGTTATCCCAAACAAAAGGAAGATCATGACCGCCAAGAAACACTGCTGGCAGTAGTTGGCATTATCGAGGCTTATACATTATTTTACAGAATGCAGTTATCCCAAACAAAAGGAAGATCATGACCGCCAAGAAACACTGCTGGCAGTAATTGGCATTATCGAGGCTTATACATTATTTTACAGAATGCAGTTATCCCAAACAAAAGGAAGATCATGACCGTCAAGAAACACTGCTGGCAGTAATTGGCATTAT
The DNA here is from genome assembly GCF_003918875.1 of Haliotis rubra. NCBI lineage: Eukaryota > Metazoa > Mollusca > Gastropoda > Lepetellida > Haliotidae > Haliotis > Haliotis rubra. The sequence continues at coordinate 154,618 of NW_025765020.1, read as the reverse complement.
GGGGACTTATACATTATTTTACAGAATGCAGTTATCCCAAACAAAAGGAAGATCATGACTGTCAAGAAACACTGCTGGCAGTAATTGGCATTATGGGGACTTATACATTTTTAAAGAATGCGAGTTATCCCAAACAAAAGGAAGATCATGACCGTCAAGAAACACTGCTGGCATCAACTTGCATTATCGAGGCATACTCATTATTTTACAGAATGCAGTTATCACAAACAAAAGGAAGATCAGGACCGCCAAGAAACACTGCTGGCAGTAATTGGCATTATCGAGGCTTATACATTATTTTACAGAATGCAGTTATCCCAAACAAAAGGAAGATCATGACCGTCAAGAAACACTGCTGGCAGTTATTGGCATTATCGAGGCATATACATTATTTTACAGAATGCAGTTATCCCAAACAAAAAGAAGATCATGACCGTCAAGAAACACAGCTGGCATCAACTTGTATTATCGAGGCATACTCATTATTTTACAGAATGCAGTTATCACAAACAAAAGGAAGATCATGACCGTCAAGAAACACAGCTGGCATCAACTTGCATTATCGAGGCATACTCATTATTTTACAGAATGCAGTTATCCCAAACAAAAGGAAGATCAGGACCGCCAAGAAACACTGCTGGCAGTAATTGGCATTATCGAGGCTTATACATTATTTTACAGAATGCAGTTATCCCAAAGAAAAGGAAGATCATGACCGTCAAGAAACACTGCTGGCAATAATTGGCATTATCAAGGCTTATACATTATTTTACAGAATGCAGTTATCCCAAACAAAAGGAAGATCATGACCGCCAAGAAACACTGCTGGCAGTAATTGGCATTATCGAGGCTTATACATTATTTTACAGAATGCAGTTATCACAAACAAAAGGAAGATCATGACCGTCAAGAAACACTGCTGGCAGTAATTGGCATTATGGGGACTTATACATTATTTTAAAGAATGCAGTTATCCCAAACAAAAGGAAGATCAGGACCGTCAAGAAACACTGCTGGCATCAACTTGCATTATCGAGGCATACTCATTATTTTACAGAATGCAGTTATCACAAACAAAAGGAAGATCAGGACCGCCAAGAAACACTGCTGGCAGTAATTGGCATTATCGAGGCTTATACATTATTTTACAGAATGCAGTTATCCCAAACAAAAGGAAGATCATGACCGTCAAGAAACACTGCTGGCAGTTATTGGCATTATCGAGGCATATACATTATTTTACAGAATGCAGTTATCCCAAACAAAAGGAAGATCATGACCGTCAAGAAACACAGCTGGCATCAACTTGTATTATCGAGGCATACTCATTATTTTACAGAATGCAGTTATCACAAACAAAAGGAAGATCATGACCGTCAAGAAACACTGCTGGCATCAACTTGCATTATCGATACATACTCATTATTTTACAGAATGCAGTTATCCGAAACAAAAGGAAGATCAGAACCGCCAAGAAACACTGCTGGCAGTAATTGGCATTATCGAGGCATATACATTATTTTACAGAATGCAGTTATCCCAAACAAAAGGAAGATCAGAAACAGCTAAGAAACACAGCTGGCAGTAATTGGCATTATCGAGGATTATATACATTATTTTACAGAATGCAGTTATCCCAAACAAAAGCGGAAGATCATGACCGTCAAGAAACACTGCTGGCATCAACTTGTATTATCGATGCATTATTTTACAGAATGCAGTTATCCGAAACAAAAGGAAGATCAGAACTGCCAAGAAACACTGCTGGCGGTAATTGGCATTATCGAGGCATATACATTATTTTACAGAATGCAGTTATCCCAAACAAAAGGAAGATCAGAACAATAAGAAAACACAGCTGGCGGTAATTGGCATTATCGAGGCTTATACATTATTTTACAGAATGCAGTTATCCCAAACAAAAGGAAGATCATGACCGTCAAGAAACACTGCTGGCATCAAGTTGCATTATCGAGGTATACTCATTATTTTACAGAATGCAGTTATCACAAACAAAAGGAAGATCATGACCGTCAAGAAACACTGCTGGCATCAACTTGCATTATCGAGGTATACTCATTATTTTACAGAATGCAGTTATCACAAACAAAAGGAAGATCAGGACCGTCAAGAAACACTGCTGGCATCAACTTGCACTATCGAGACATACTCATTATTTTACAGAATGCAGTTATCACAAACAAAAGGAAGATCAGGACCGCCAAGAAACACTGCTGGCAGTAATTGGCATTATCGAGGCTTATACATTATTTTACAGAATGCAGTTATCACAAACAAAAGGAAGATCATGACCGTCAAGAAACACTGCTGGCAGTTATTGGCATTATCGAGGCATATACATTATTTTACAGAATGCAGTTATCCCAAACAAAAGGAAGATCATGACCGTCAAGAAACACAGCTGGCATCAACTTGTATTATCGAGGCATACTCATTATTTTACAGAATGCAGTTATCACAAACAAAAGGAAGATCATGACCGTCAAGAAACACTGCTGGCATCAACTTGCATTATCGATACATACTCATTATTTTACAGAATGCAGTTATCCGAAACAAAAGGAAGATCAGAACCGCCAAGAAACACTGCTGGCAGTAATTGGCATTATCGAGGCATATACATTATTTTACAGAATGCAGTTATCCCAAACAAAAGGAAGATCAGAACAGCCAAGAAACACAGCTGGCAGTAATTGGCATTATCGAGGCTTATACATTATTTTACAGAATGCAGTTATCCCAAACAAAAGGAAGATCATGACCGTCAAGAAACACTGCTGGCATCAAGTTGCATTATCGAGGTATACTCATTATTTTACAGAATGCAGTTATCACAAACAAAAGGAAGATCATGACCGTCAAGAAACACTGCTGGCATCAACTTGCATTATCGAGGTATACTCATTATTTTACAGAATGCAGTTATCACAAACAAAAGGAAGATCAGGACCGTCAAGAAACACTGCTGGCATCAACTTGCACTATCGAGACATACTCATTATTTTACAGAATGCAGTTATCACAAACAAAAGGAAGATCAGGACCGCCAAGAAACACTGCTGGCAGTAATTGGCATTATCGAGGCTTATACATTATTTTACAGAATGCAGTTATCCCAAACAAAAGGAAGATCAGGACCGTCAAGAAACACTGCTGGCATCAACTTGCATTATCGAGGCATACTCATTATTTTACAGAATGCAGTTATCCCAAACAAAAGGAAGATCATGACCGTCAAGAAACACTGCTGGCAATAATTGGCATTATCGAGGCTTATACATTATTTTACAGAATGCAGTTATCACAAACAAAAGGAAGATCATGACTGTCAAGAAACACTGCTGGCAGTAATTGGCATTATCGAGGCTTATACATTATTTTACAGAATGCAGTTATCCCAAACAAAAGGAAGATCATGACCGTCAAGAAACACTGCTGGCAGTAATTGGCATTATGGGGACTTATACATTATTTTAAAGAATGCAGTTATCCCAAACAAAAGGAAGATCATGACCGTCAAGAAACACTGCTGGCAATAATTGGCATTATCGAGGCTTATACATTATTTTACAGAATGCAGTTATCACAAACAAAAGGAAGATCATGACTGTCAAGAAACACTGCTGGCAGTAATTGGCATTATCGAGGCTTATACATTATTTTACAGAATGCAGTTATCCCAAACAAAAGGAAGATCATGACCGTCAAGAAACACTGCTGGCAGTTATTGGCATTATCGAGGCTTATACATTATTTTACAGAATGCAGTTATCACAAACAAAAGGAAGATCATGACCGTCAAGAAACACAGCTGGCATCAACTTGCATTATCGAGGCATACTCATTATTTTACAGAATGCAGTTATCCCAAACAAAAGGAAGATCAGGACCGTCAAGAAACACTGCTGGCATCAACTTGCATTATCGAGACATACTCATTATTTTACAGAATGCAGTTATCACAAACAAAAGGAAGATCAGGACCGCCAAGAAACACTGCTGGCAGTAATTGGCATTATCGAGGCTTATACATTATTTTACAGAATGCAGTTATCCCAAACAAAAGGAAGATCATGACCGTCAAGAAACACTGCTGGCAATAATTGGCATTATCAAGGCTTATACATTATTTTACAGAATGCAGTTATCCCAAACAAAAGGAAGATCATGACCGCCAAGAAACACTGCTGGCAGTAATTGGCATTATCGAGGCTTATACATTATTTTACAGAATGCAGTTATCACAAACAAAAGGAAGATCATGACCGTCAAGAAACACTGCTGGCAGTAATTGGCATTATGGGGACTTATACATTATTTTAAAGAATGCAGTTATCCCAAACAAAAGGAAGATCAGGACCGTCAAGAAACACTGCTGGCATCAACTTGCATTATCGAGGCATACTCATTATTTTACAGAATGCAGTTATCACAAACAAAAGGAAGATCAGGACCGCCAAGAAACACTGCTGGCAGTAATTGGCATTATCGAGGCTTATACATTATTTTACAGAATGCAGTTATCCCAAAACAAAAGGAAGATCATGACCGTCAAGAAACACTGCTGGCAGTTATTGGCATTATCGAGGCATATACATTATTTTACAGAATGCAGTTATCCCAAACAAAAGGAAGATCATGACCGTCAAGAAACACAGCTGGCATCAACTTGTATTATCGAGGCATACTCATTATTTTACAGAATGCAGTTATCACAAACAAAAGGAAGATCATGACCGTCAAGAAACACTGCTGGCATCAACTTGCATTATCGATACATACTCATTATTTTACAGAATGCAGTTATCACAAACAAAAGGAAGATCAGGACCGCCAAGAAACACTGCTGGCAGTAATTGGCATTATCGAGGCTTATACATTATTTTACATAATGCAGTTATCAGAAAAAAAAGGAAGATCATGACCGTCAAGAAACACTGCTGGCATCAACTTGCATTATCGAGGCATACTCATTATTTTACAGAATGCAGTTATCACAAACAAAAGGGAGATCATGACCGTCAAGAAATACTGCTGGCAGTTATTGGCATTATCGAGGCTTATACATTATTTTACAGAATGCAGTTATCCCAAACAAAAGGAAGATCATGACCGTCAAGAAACACTGCTGGCATCAACTTGCATTATCGAGGCATACTCATTATTTTACAGAATGCAGTTATCACAAACAAAAGGGAGATCATGACCGTCAAGAAATACTGCTGGCAGTTATTGGCATTATCGAGGCAAATACATTATTTTACAGAATGCAGTTATCCCAAACAAAAGGAAGATCATGACCGTCAGGAAACACTGCTGGCATCAACTTGCATTATCGAGGCATACTCATTATTTTACAGAATGCAGTTATCCCAAACAAAAGGAAGATCAGGACCGTCCAAGAAACACGGCTGGCAATAATTGGCATTATCGAGGCTTATACATTATTTTACAGAATGCAGTTATCCCAAACAAAAGGAAGATCAGGACCGCCAAGAAACACTGCTGGCAGTAATTGGCATCATCGAGGCTTATACATTATTTTACAGAATGCAGTTATCAGAAACAAAAGGAAGATCATGACCGTCAAGAAACACTGCTGGCAGTAATTGGCATTATGGAGGCTTATACATTATTTTAAAGAATGCGGTTATCCCAAACAAAAGGAAGATCATGACCGTCAGGAAACACTGCTGGTATCAACTTGCATTATCGAGGCATGCTCATTATTTTACAGAATGCAGTTATCCCAAACAAAAGGAAGATCAGGACCGTCAAGAATCACGGCTGGCAATAATTGGCATTATCGAGGCTTATACATTATTTTACAGAATGCAGTTATCCCAAACAAAAGGAAGATCAGGACCGCCAAGAAACACTGCTGGCAGTAATTGGCATTATCGAGGCATATACATTATTTTACAGAATGCAGTTATCACAAACAAAAGGAAGATCATGACCGTCAAGAAACACTGCTGGCAGTAATTGGCATTATGGAGGCTTATACATTATTTTAAAGAATGCAGTTATCCCAAACAAAAGGAAGATCATGACCGTCAAGAAACACTGCTGGCATCAACTTGCATTATCGAGGCATACTCATTATTTTACAGAATGCAGTTATCCCAAACAAAAGGAAGATCAGGACCGCCAAGAAATACTGCTGGCAGTAATTGGCATTATGGAGGCTTATACATTATTTTACAGAATGCAGTTATCCCAAACAAAAGGAAGATCAGGACCGTCAAGAAACACTGCTGGCATCAACTTGCATTATCGAGGCATACTCATTATTTTACAGAATGCAGTTATCACAAACAAAAGGGAGATCATGACCGTCAAGAAATACTGCTGGCAGTTATTGGCATTATCGAGGCTTATACATTATTTTACAGAATGCAGTTATCCCAAACAAAAGGAAGATCATGACCGTCAGGAAACACTGCTGGCATCAACTTGCATTATCGAGGCATACTCATTATTTTACAGAATGCAGTTATCCCAAACAAAAGGAAGATCAGGACCGTCAAGAAACACGGCTGGCAATAATTGGCATTATCGAGGCTTATACATTATTTTACAGAATGCAGTTATCCCAAACAAAAGGAAGATCAGGACCGCCAAGAAACACTGCTGGCAGTAATTGGCATTATCGAGGCTTATACATTATTTTACAGAATGCAGTTATCAGAAACAAAAGGAAGATCATGACCGTCAAGAAACACTGCTGGCAGTAATTGGCATTATGGAGGCTTATACATTATTTTAAAGAATGCAGTTATCCCAAACAAAAGGAAGATCATGACCGTCAAGAAACACTGCTGGCATCAACTTGCATTATCGAGGCATACTCATTATTTTACAGAATGCAGTTATCCCAAACAAAAGGAAGATCAGGACCGTCAAGAAACACGGCTGGCAATAATTGGCATTATCGAGGCTTATACATTATTTTACAGAATGCAGTTATCCCAAAACAAAAGGAAGATCAGGACCGCCAAGAAACACTGCTGGCGGTAATTGGCATTATCGAGGCTTATACATTATTTTACAGAATGCAGTTATCACAAACAAAAGGAAGATCATGACCGTCAAGAAACACTGCTGGCAGTAATTGGCATTATGGAGGCTTATACATTATTTTACAGAATGCAGTTATCCCAAACAAAAGGAAGATCAGGACCGTCAAGAAACACTGCTGGCATCAACTTGCATTATCGAGGCATACTCATTATTTTACAGAATGCAGTTATCAGAAACAAAAGGAAGATCATGACCGTCAAGAAACACAGCTGGCATCAACTTGCATTATCGAGGCATACTCATTATTTTACAGAATGCAGTTATCACAAACAAAAGGAAGATCAGGACCGTCAAGAAACACTGCTGGCAGTAATTGGCATTATCGAGGCTTATACATTATTTTACAGAATGCAGTTATCAGAAACAAAAGGAAGATCATGACCGTCAAGAAACACTGCTGGCATCAACTTGCATTATCGAAGCAAACTCATTATTTTACAGAATGCAGTTATCACAAACAAAAGGAAAATCATGACCGTCAAGAAATACTGCTGGCAGTAATTGGCATTATGGAGGCATATACATTATTTTACAGAATGCAGTTATCCCAAACAAAAGGAAGATCATGACCGTCAAGAAACACTGCTGGCATTAATTGGCATTATCGAGGCATACTCATTATTTTACAGAATGCAGTTATCCCAAACAAAAGGAAGATCAGGACCGTCAAGAAACACTGCTGGCAATAATTGGCATTATCGAGGCTTATACATTATTTTACAGAATGCAGTTATCACAAACAAAAGGAAGATCAGACCGCCAGGAAACACTGCTGGCAGTAATTGGCATTATCGAGGCTTATACATTATTTTACAGAATGCAGTTATCAGAAACAAAAGGAAGATCATGACCGTCAAGAAACACAGCTGGCATCAACTTGCAATATCGAGGCATACTCATTATTTTACAGAATGCAGTTATCCCAAACAAAAGGAAGATCATGACCGTCAAGAAACACTGCTGGCAGTAATTGGCATTATGGAGGCATATACATTATTTTACAGAATGCAGTTATCCCAAACAAAAGGAAGATCATGACCGTCAAGACATACTGCTGGCAGTTATTGGCATTATCGAGGCTTATACATTATTTTACAGAATGCAGTTATCCCAAACAAAAGGAAGATCATGACCGTCAGGAAACACTGCTGGCATCAACTTGCATTATCGAGGCATACTCATTATTTTACAGAATGCAGTTATCCCAAACAAAAGGAAGATCAGGACCGTCAAGAAACACTGCTGGCAATAATTGGCATTATCGAGGCTTATACATTATTTTACAGAATGCAGTTATCACAAACAAAAGGAAGATCATGGCCGTCAAGAAACACTGCTGGCGGTAATTGGCATTATGGAGGCATATGCATTATTTTACAGAATGCAGTTATTCCAAACGAAAGGAAGATCATGACCGTCAAGAAATACTGCTGGCAGTAATTGACATTATCAAGGCATATACATTATTTTACAGAATGCAGTTATCACAAACAAAAGGAAGATCATGACCGTCAAGAAACACTGCTGGCAGTAATTGGCATTATGGAGGCTTATACATTATTTTACAGAATGCAGTTATCCCAAACAAAAGGAAGATCATGACCGTCAAGAAACACTGCTGGCAGTAATTGGCATTATCAAGGCATATGCATTATTTTACAGAATGCAGTTATCACAAACAAAAGGAAGATCATGACCGCAAAGAAACACTGCTGACATCAATACTTTTCACTGTGGTCCTCACACTCATCATCAACATCGTCTTCATCTCTGGGGTGTGCAGCAGGAGGTATGGATGCAGTTAACTCAAGGAGTTGTTTGAAAACAGTACGGGGTATTCAAAAAACCGTTGTCACAGCTCGTGTCACTGTTAACTTCAAATATCATCCCACCATGTTCAGGTGCACAGGATGAAAAACGCTTACATTGGCGTGTTAGCACGAAACACATTGTACATTGATATTATTATAGTGCACACAGCATGGTTTCTAAAATGGAATATCCCCTACATTTTACTAGTATAGTTCTTTGAAGTCGTTTTGGCTGGGCTTTATAGTATTTAATGACTTTCACGTTATCTGGTACAAAGTGTCAATGTTACCCTTTGATAAATGCACAACACAAATAATAGTTCTTAATCATTAGACTAAAATGAAAAGTGTTGAATGTGTAACAGGGGATATATGTCAAGTATATTTAAAGATTTTATTTACATTTCCCGATAGCAGACTAATTACTGTTTACTTTTTAGTTTCAGGTCTAAGCGGGGTAAGTATTAAAGTAGTACTTAGCTGTAAGTAACATAAAACAACAGGTGAATGTCAGCACCTTGTAAGCTGTTGCAAACAGATCCTTCACGTTACAAGGGATGCAGTTTAAACACTATGTGAACCCCTGGAGGCATTTCATATTGAACATCCAAACTTCCCACAAGAACGATAAATCTATTTCTCTCTAAAACGATTACCAAAGCACTCGAACATCGGTGCTTTTCAATTATGTTATCCTGTTATATAAAACAATAATGAGGATAGATTATATAAAACAATAATGAGGATAGAGATCTGTTGAAAACATCACCTAATATTTTCCAGTTGTTCACCTTTTGTTTCGAAACGGATGTTTCTAAAATACCGTTCAGGATTACGTTTTTATCCGTACTGTAAAAACCTCAAAATGGATACACAAAAATGACTTTATGATATACCTAAAGTGAAGAATTCGTGGAGAATCATATCCTGATTGTGTGTATGCACTTTGCTGTGTCCACCATCTACACATGCATGTTACCTTGCTGCCATCCTCTTGGTGGAACATCACTCACTCACTCATGGCCTTATTACTTTGCTTTAATACGGCAATAACATGAAGGCGTCACAAAACATTGTGGAAACCATAAAACGGGTTGGGCTTTAAGTGAACTTTTATAAATTACCTTTTCATAAATACATATATCATACATACATATGCCCTCCACCCACAGTTAGCACCCATGTACAAACTAAGCTATTCAAGCGCATGACGCTCAGTACTTTTTAGAAATGTGACTTTCTGTCATTTACAAAGGATCATTCTCAGTCAGTGGAATTACTGTCCACCTAATACCAGCAGTAATACCAGTTTGCTCCAGCTTACATGTATGTTAATGCCTCCAGTAACAAGAGTGGTGTATCCAGCACATGGTGTAGTTGTCTCTATGTCCTCCACGTCCCCGACGATGTCCATGTAGTGGTTCCCGTATCATTTAGTCTGTGTTCCAGCCTTCAGTGACACAAGCGAGATAGAACTTCTGTACAAGGGGACGGAACAGACCTGTACTCGATGCGGTAGGTTGAAATGTCATTGTGTACATATATACATCTACAATGTTATCAGATGTGTTTCAGAATAATATCAACAAAGTCAGTTGAGGAACTGTTGTGTGACATGAGTACGTCACCATTGGCTAGCTGCCTTCACTGGTGTTTATCTTGTATAAGAAGTGCCACAAAGTTCTGATTTCTATAAAAAGTGTAACCGAATTGCATAATGCTCAGCTGGAGTCGATTTTCTCTTCAACATTAATGATGTCTAAATGGTCCAGTCATCAAAAAGACTTCGCTCAATATTGGACATGATATTATGATTTATTGATAAGTTAGATTGAGTGAGTTTAGTGTTACACCGCACTCAGCAATATTCCAGCTTTATGGCGGCGGTCTGTAAATAATCCAGTGATCAACAGCATGAGCATCGATCTACGCAATTGGGAACCGATGACATGTGTCACCAAGTCAGCGAGCCTGACCACCCGATCTCGTTAATTAGTCGCCTTTTACGACAAGCATAGTCGCCTTTTATGACAAGAATGGGTTGCTGAAGACCTATTCTACCACGGACCTTAAAGGGTCATTGATAAGTTAGAAAATCTTGCTATCAACCTGTAGTAACTTCACGTAAATACAGTCAGAATCGTTGAACTGTTTTCATTGGTAGCAAATCTTTCCTGCAAATCTGTTCGCGATCACTCGTAACCCAGGTACCATGTGGTACAAGCAGTGATTCACGCCGCATACATGTGTATAAAGTGCGATCGTTATAACGAGCGGTTTATGGTGAAAGTCTGATGTATGAAAGGGTTTGAAATAACAATGCTAATGTTATTAAATGATAAGCAGAATATGAAGTAGGTTTTAAGAGCTGAACTAAGACAAAGATCCCAGCAAATGGTTTACATAGTTTGGTTTTTTCTCTCTAATTTATATACATGTATTGTTATAGATATTCTTTGGGACTTCCTTACTATAATGTCTGGAGGGAAACTGGTTTACATAGTTTGGTCTTTTCTCTCTAATTTATATACATGTATTCTCAGAGATATTCTTTGGGACTTCCTCACTATAATGTCTGGAAGGAAACTGGTTTACATAGTTTGGTCTTTTCTCTCTAATTTATATACATGTATTGTTATAGATATTCTTTGGGACTTCCTTACTATAATGTCTGGAAGGAAACTGGTTTACATAGTTTGGTCTTTTCTCTCTAATTTATATACATGTATTCTCAGAGATATTCTTTGGGACTTCCTCACTATAATGTCTGGAAGGAAACTGGTTTACATAGTTTGGTCTTTTCTCTCTAATTTATATACATGTATTGTTATAGATATTCTTTGGGACTTCCTTACTATAATGTCTGGAGGGAACTGGTTTTACATAGTTTGGTCTTTTCTCTCTAATTTATATACATGTATTCTCAGAGATATTCTTTGGGACTTCCTCACTATAATGTCTGGAAGGAAACTGGTTTACATAGTTTGGTCTTTTCTCTCTAATTTATATACATGTATTGTTATAGATATTCTTTGGGACTTCCTTACTATAATGTCTGGAAGGAAACTGGTTTACATAGTTTGGTCTTTTCTCTCTAATTTATATACATGTATTCTCAGAGATATTCTTTGGGACTTCCTCACTATAATGTCTGGAAGGAAACTGGTTTACATAGTTTGGTCTTTTTCTCTCTAATTTATATACATGTATTGTTATAGATATTCTTTGGGACTTCCTTACTATAATGTCTGGAAGGAAACTGGTTTACATAGTTTGGTCTTTTCTCTCTAATTTATATACATGTATTGTTATAGATATTCTTTGGGACTTCCTTACTATAATGTCTGGAGGAAACTGGTTTACATAGTTTGGTCTTTTCTCTCTAATTTATATACATGTATTCTCAGAGATATTCTTTGGGACTTCCTCACTATAATGTCTGGAAGGAAACTGGTTTACATAGTTTGGTCTTTTCTCTCTAATTTATATACATGTATTGTTATAGATATTCTTTGGGACTTCCTTACTATAATGTCTGGAAGGAAACTGGTTTACATAGTTTGGTCTTTTCTCTCTAATTTATATACATGTATTCTCAGAGATATTCTTTGGGACTTCCTCACTATAATGTCTGGAAGGAAACTGGTTTACATAGTTTGGTCTTTTCTCTCTAATTTATATACATGTATTGTTATAGATATTCTTTGGGACTTCCTTACTATAATGTCTGGAAGGAAACTGGTTTACATAGTTTGGTCTTTTCTCTCTAATTTATATACATGTATTGTTATAGATATTCTTTGGGACTTCCTTACTATAATGTCTGGAGGGAAACTGGTTTTACATAGTTTGGTCTTTTCTCTCTAATTTATATACATGTATTGTTATAGATATTCTTTGGGACTTCCTTACTATAATGTCTGGAAGGAAACTGGTTTACATAGTTTGGTCTTTTCTCTCTAATTTATATACATGTATTGTTATAGATATTCTTTGGGACTTCCTTACTATAATGTCTGGAGGGAAACTGGTTTACATAGTTTGGTCTTTTCTCTCTAATTTATATACATGTATTCTCAGAGATATTCTTTGGGACTTCCTCACTATAATGTCTGGAAGGAAACTGGTTTACATAGTTTGGTCTTTTCTCTCTAATTTATATACATGTATTGTTATAGATATTCTTTGGGACTTCCTTACTATAATGTCTGGAAGGAAACTGGTTTACATAGTTTGGTCTTTTCTCTCTAATTTATATACATGTATTGTTATAGATATTCTTTGGGACTTCCTTACTATAATGTCTGGAAGGAAACTGGTTTACATAGTTTGGTCTTTTCTCTCTAATTTATATACATGTATTGTTATAGATATTCTTTGGGACTTCCTTACTATAATGTCTGGAAGGAAACTGGTTTACATAGTTTGGTCTTTTCTCTCTAATTTATATACATGTATTCTCAGAGATATTCTTTGGGACTTCCTCACTATAATGTCTGGAAGGAAACATACATTTAAACATTGTCTAAAACTTCATGTTTTCTTTTCTATACAAATTCTTTTGTTTATTGTGGATGCAAAATACGTTATACGTAATACGTATGTGAATGTCATGGCACTGGTCGAACCTGTTGATAATTTAGGATTAGATAAATCATACTTGTTGTGACTTATGATCAAAACTAAAAATTGGAGAAAATATGTTTCATATTTCCTAACGCACCTGGTAATATTTCAACAATGCTTACATCCTTAACTTGACATCCTTTAGACCTGACACACGAGTGGATGGAGACAATGTCACGTGTGTTGTAGTGGACAGACAACTCTCCACACATACACAAAACTGTGTTAGAACTGTCAGTTGTTACAAAATCATGGCAATATCTAATGTGTGAAGAACCAGTTCTTGGGATCCCTGTCCACCCGCCATGTTGCTGTCAGTTCTTGTGATTCCCTGGACACCCTCCATGTTGTTGTCAGTTCTTGTGATTCCCTGTACACCCGCCATGTTGCTGTCAGTTCTTGTGACTCCCTGTACACCCGCCATGTTGCTGTCAGTTCTTGTGATTCCCTGTATACCCGCCATGTTGCTGTGAGTTCTTGTGATTCCCTGTACACCAGCCATGTTGTTGTCAGTTTTTGTGATTCCCTGTACACCCGCCATGTTGTTGTCAGTTCCTGGATTCCCTGTACACCCGCCATGTTGCTGTCAGTTCTTGTGATTCCCTGTACACCCGCCATGTTGCTGTCAGTTCTTGTGATTCCCTGTGCACCCACCATGTTGTTGTCAGTTCTTGTGATTCCCTGTACACCCGACATGTTGTTGTCAGTTCTTGTGATTCCCTGTATACCCGCCATGTTGCTGTCAGTTCTTGTGATTCCCTGTACACCCGCCATGTTGTTGTCAGTTCTTGTGATTCCCTGTACACCCGCCATGTTGCTGTCAGTTCTTGTGATTCCCTGTACACCCGACATGTTGTTGTCAGTTCTTGTGATTCCCTGTACACCCGCCATGTTGTCAGTTCTTGTGATTCCCTTGTACACCCGCCATGTTGCTGTCAGTTCTTGTGATTCCCTGTATACCCGACATGTTGCTGTGAGTTCTTGTGATTCCCTGTACACCAGCCATGTTGTTGTCAGTTCTTGTGATTTTCTGTACACCCGACATGTTGTTGTCAGTTCTTGTGATTCCCTGTACACCCACCATGTTGCGGTCAGTTCTTGTGATTCCCTGTATACCCGACATGTTGTTGTCAGTTCTTGTGATTCCCTTGTACACCCACCATGTTGCTGTCAGTTCTTGTGATTCCCTGTATACCCGACATGTTGCTGTGAGTTCTTGTGATTCCCTGTACACCAGCCATGTTGTTGTCAGTTCTTGTGATTCCCTGTACACCCGCAATGTTGTTGTCTGTTCTTGTGATTCCCTTGTACACCCGCCATGTTGCTGTCAGTTCTTGTGATTCCCTGTACACCCGCAATGTTGTTGTCTGTTCTTGTGATTCCCTTGTACACCCGCCATGTTGTTGTCAGTTCTTGTGATTCCCTGTATACCCGCCATGTTGCTGTCAGTTCTTGTGATTCCCTTGTACACCCGCCATGTTGTTGTCAGTTCTTGTGATTCCCTGTACACCCGCCATGTTGCTGTCAGTTCTTGTGATTCCCTGTACACCCGACATGTTGTTGTCAGTTCTTGTGATTCCCTGTACACCCGCCATGTTGTCAGTTCTTGTGATTCCCTTGTACACCCGCCATGTTGCTGTCAGTTCTTGTGATTCCCTGTATACCCGACATGTTGCTGTGAGTTCTTGTGATTCCCTGTACACCAGCCATGTTGTTGTCAGTTCTTGTGATTTTCTGTACACCCGACATGTTGTTGTCAGTTCTTGTGATTCCCTGTACACCCACCATGTTGCGGTCAGTTCTTGTGATTCCCTGTATACCCGACATGTTGTTGTCAGTTCTTGTGATTCCCTTGTACACCCACCATGTTGCTGTCAGTTCTTGTGATTCCCTGTATACCCGACATGTTGCTGTGAGTTCTTGTGATTCCCTGTACACCAGCCATGTTGTTGTCAGTTCTTGTGATTCCCTGTACACCCGCAATGTTGTTGTCTGTTCTTGTGATTCCCTTGTACACCCGCCATGTTGCTGTCAGTTCTTGTGATTCCCTGTATACCCGACATGTTGCCGTGAGTTCTTGTGATTCCCTGTACACCAGCCATGTTGTTGTCAGTTTTTGTGATTCCCTTGTACACCCGACATGTTGCTCTCAGTTCTTGTGATTCCCTGGACACCCGCCATGTTGCTGTCAGTTCTTGTGATTCCCTGTACACCCTCCATGTTGTTGTCAGTTCTTGTGATTCACTGTACACCCGCCATGTTGCTGTCAGTTCTTGTGATTCCCTGTACACCCGCCATTATGCTGTCAGCCATACTGCCTGTATAGATGATTTATCGAGTGTTTTGTATCATCAGTGTAAGATGTGAACAATGTAGCTGTAAGATGAAGATGTCCGACCTGTGTACAGAGTTTACTTTGTGTTACAGCGACATCGACACCCGCACGGAGAGACGCCCGGGCAGACGCCGACCTCCGTGCCGCCTGCATGAAGGGGAACCTGGCGGAGGTGAAGCGGATCCTGGACACAAGTCGGATTGACGTCAACAGTAGAGATGTGTTCGGGAGGACACCGGTGATGTGGGCAGCACTGAGGGGACACAGAGATGGGGTGGAGCTCCTTGTTAGGCGAGGTGCTGATGTGTCACTGGTGACTAATGACGGTGACAACATCCTTCACTGGGCCTGTGTGGGAGGAGACAGGAAGACAGTGGAGTTTGTACTGTTTCTGGACGGGGTGGACATCGACGCCACGAACAACAACGGGGATACAGCGGCCGACGTGGCGAGAGGCAAGGGACATCATCAACTGTTCATCATCGTGGTACACAGTGGAGTTAATGTGTAGTGTTGATGCGGTCAGTGATGGAGGACACGCCGTTATTGACAGTGACGTTGCGTGAGCCGTTGACGTGACCACGTTGTTAATAATTCAGTATTAAGGTGAGAGTACTTTATGTGTTTTAGGGGAAATAAATCTTGAACAATGAGAACACTTTCAGACATTGTCCTGTGTTTGGAAACATGATCAGGTAAGGATATTGCTGACTAAATATTGATGGTGTATCGTCGTTATGTCAACCCTGTTTGTAATAAAGTAGATCTGTTTTGATTACGAGTCCGCCATATTTTCTGACTAATGGTAGAACAGACAACAACAAACTGTTCGTTTACATCTGCACTGTAACCTCTTACAAAGCCGAGGTCTGTACAACCCCAATATGTAAAATCAACATAATATGTAAAACTAACGCAATATGTAAAGCTTTACGTTTTGCGTTAAGTTTTTACATGTTGCGTTAGTTTTTACATATTGTGTTGATTTTACATATTGGGGTTGTACAAGGTCCACCAGCTGTTTTCTGCGCCATGTGTTACAGTGCAGCACACTGGTAGCTGGATGACTGGGTGCCACTTCTCGAAAGTGTCCCAGCTAAGACAGATGCTAACTAGTAAGAAAGCAGTCACCCATAATTCATTGCATTAAAACACTTAGACAACGGCACCTACAATCTGGTTTACAAGATAAATGGAAAGACTAGATATCCAAGTATAAAGGATGAAAGCGGTGCAATTAAGCCTTGGATGGACTTCGTAGATCTAGAAGGAAACGTCATACATATGAAAATTAAAATCTTGTGTCCAGAAATTTGAGTAAACTCGTACTCGAATGGGTTTAAAATATTTAATGAGACTTTTTAATATCCAATTGCCACTACAATTCGAATTTCCATACTTCCTGAAATTTTCACTTTATTTGTCATTGTTGTTTTGGTTTTTTTTGTGTTTTTGTATGAAAATCCTTACTTGAACTGACATTATTCGTCATCTCACAAAGACAAAAGTCACCTAGGAAAAAACAGGAGTTACTTCCCCTAACAAGTTGGCTTTGACATTGACATTTCACGGCAGTATGACAGAAAAGGGCAATGCTGTGATTAAAAAGGCCGAGAATAGGTAGGAATTTAACAAATCTCTTTTGTAAATGTAAAGAATATGTGCATTGTAACAAGTGTGTCTATTCATTACGGATTAATTGATAATATAAATTCAAAACTCTTCTTAACTCATGACAACGGTATGCTGTTGTAAATTCAATGTAATTTATACGAGTTATTCTGTTTGACAATGTAAAAATTGGTGAAACAAGAACCAATACGAAACGATCGGAAGTGACAATTACACACAAGTTGATAATGACGTAAATTCAAGTACACATACTTATACGGCTTGTAAAGGGAACATTGTAAATTGTTTTCCGCTATTTTGTTATGCCGTAAAAACAGTATTAATTTTCTCCGCTTTTATCGTACAGCTCAGTTCGACGGGTCTATCTTTATTTTATTCTTTAGGGAAACTAGGAAAATACTGCCTGATGTAACTGTGGAAATTGATTCTTATGTAGAACATTATGCATCCAATGTATAAAATAACTTGCCATAAATGACGGAAATATGGGTCATCACACGAGTGTGTTTTGGGATGGTTAATATCCCGCATTAGGAATAAACGTTGTATCTAGCGAGCCTTGTCATGTCCTTTGTATTTCATATAATGTTTCTTCTTGTCACTGTGCTAGAGAACAAAGCACAACAGACATTTAATGTTTTGTATAGTTTTGTTTTATTAAGCTTCTTAAGGTCTCACAGTTATATGAATGAACTTTTCATATGGCTGACTGACTGAGTTTAGTTTTACGCCGCTATTAGCAATATTCCAGCAATACCACTGCGGGGGACACCAGAAATGGGCTTCACACATTGTGGCCATGTGGACAATGGAACCCGGGTCTTCGTCGTTACGAGCCAACGCCTTACCCACTAGGCTACCCCACCGCCCCACTTTCATATGGATTGTACCTTGTTCTTACATTTGTTTCAAGGAAACACAGATCAGTGTATAGGTAAACTTGTATACATTTCCCGGCAAAACATCAGAATTGCATCTTGAATGGTCCTGCTAAAAGAGTTGAGTTGAGTTGGGTTTTGCGTCACATCGGCATTGTTCCAGCCATATAGTGACGAGAACAAGTTGGCATTGATAAACATTGTAAGAACAAACTCGGAATGAGATGTATTTCAAAAACATATATTCATTACATTGCCATTTAAAAGCAGAAAAAGTCATAGCACCAAATTTAAAGGTAGGCTCTTTGTAAGTCACATTGCACAGTTACAATTTATGATACAGATCAACTTCCCTCAGGTAGTTCACTATCGGATGAACGCTCACGCGGGAGAACAGATCTTTCAGATTTGCTGCATCATAATGTGAGTCCCTTGCAGACGGTAAGTCCACGCATTCAAGCAGGATATGCTTGATGGTGAAAACCTCCTCGTAAGAGACACACATGGGGGTACATCCCCATCCGTTTTCAGGAGATAGTCATGAGTAAACCGACTGTGGCCAATACGACATCGTCGTAAAGTTACCTCATCACGTCTTGACTGATAACCCAAGTAGGTATAACCAATTGTTGGCTTCAATTCATACAGTTTTTTTCTTCCTACTTCCGTCCCATCTTTTTGCATGAGGTCCCGAGTATAGCTTTTGATAGTGGGTTTGAAATCACTGTACGGGATCAGCAGTGGAGATAGGGGCTTGTCAAGAGCTGCTTTTGCTGCAGCATCGGCTTTTGTGTTACCTGCTATGCCGACGTGACCCGGCAACCAGCAGAGCACGATGTCACATTGGGCAGTAGAGAGGTTGTTGTAAAGTTCTAACATGTCCAGAATGATTGGATGACTTGAAGTAACATTTTGAAGTGCTTGAAGGCAAGATAATGCATCTGTGAAAACGATGAAGTTTTTGGAATGATTCTGCTGTTTAATACAGGTCAAAGCTGAAAAGATAGCTTTGGCCTCGGCAGTGAAAATGGAACTGTTGTCGGGAATCCTAGAGGAGACAGTCTTAGATCCAATGACTGTAGCACTGGCAACTTGGCCCTCATGCTTGGATCCGTCTGTGAAAATGGATCTATGGGTGTCATATTTGGAACGTAACTGGATGTATTCCTGCTGGAACACCAAGGGATTTGTTTCAGACTTTTTCAGTTTAGTGAGGGTAAGATCGACCTGAGGTTTCACCATCTGCCAGGGTGGTGAAGACAGGAGTCGGTAGGGTGCTATGCTATTGAGATCAATTTTAGCTGCAGATATGTGTGGTTGGATTTTGATTTCCAAGTGGTGGAACCAGGCTTGGCAGTTTAGGAAACAAGTTTTCATAGAGAGGGTTGAAAACACAATTGTATGCTGGATTGGACTGATTTGAACGTAGTTTAGTGATATGCTGCAGTGAAAGTTTAATGCGGCGTTGTTCAAGGGAAGGTTCGTTAGCCTCTGCATATAGACTGTCTATACCGGAGAGGTCCTAAAAGCTCCCAGGCAGAGCCTCAGGCCTTGGTGGTGGATAGAATCTATTTTTTCTAAATTGCTTTTGCAGGCTCCACCATAAACAATGGAGCCGTGTCTAGTTTAGAGCGAACGAAAGATCTTTACAAGTGGAAGAGGGTAATCTGATCCCCTCCCCACTCTGTATTTGAAACGACTTTTAGTAAGTCCAGAGCCTTCAAACACTTGGTTTTCAAATATTTTATGTGTTGTAAGAATGTCAGGTAGCGGTCGAATATGAGTCTCAGGAATTTGGCCTCTTCTACTACCTTGATGGGAGTACCATCTAAAGATACGTCTGGATCCTTGAGTGGTCTGTATTTACGACAAAAGGTAATACAATTTGTTTGGATTTTGAAAACTTAAAGCCATTTTCATTGGCCCATTTTTTTATTTTGTTAAGGCAGAGTTGTAGCTGCCTTTCTATTGTGTGCATGTTCTTACCACAGCATGAAATATTGAAATCGTCCACGAAAACGGACCCATCTACACAACTGTTCAGGACGTTAGTGAGGCTGTTTATTTTGATGCTAAACAGGGTGACAGACAGGATGCTGCCTTGAAGGATGCCCAGATCTTGGTGAAAACAATCAGACAATGTGGAACCTACCCGAACTTGAAATTGTCTGTTGTTTAAAAACTGAGATATGAACTGAGGTAATCTGCCCCTCAATCCAAATTCATGTAAATCTTTTAAGATACCATGTTTCCACGTTGTATCGTATGCTTTTTCTAAATCGAAGAAGATAGATACAGTATGTTGTTTGTTGACGATGAAATTTTTATGAAAGATTCCAGACGCACCAGATGGTCAATGGTACTTCGTTTTTTTCGGAAACCACATTGAAGGTCACTATGGAGGTTATTGGTCTCCAAGTACCAGATTAATCGATTGTTGACCATGCGCTCCATGGTTTTACAAACACAGCTGGTTAGTGATATAGGACGGTAGTTTGAGGGATCGGTATGATCCCGGCCAGGTTTTGGTATAGTGATGATAATGGCGTTGTGCCACGAAGAAGGAAAGTTGCCGGTTGTCCAAATGTCATCAAATATATTGAGTAGAGTTTCCAAACTTGAATCAGGAAGGTGTTTCAGAAGCTGATAATGAATATCATCAGCTCCTGCTGCAGTGTCGTGAGCCTGCCCTAGTGCAGTACGTAGTTCATGGAGAGAAAACGTTTCATTGTAATCCTCACTATTATCAGAGTTAAAATTGACTGATTTCTTTTCTTGTTGGGTTTGGTATTTCTGGAACTTGGGGTTATAGTTTGACGAGGAGGAGTGGTTTGCCAAAGTTTCGCCAAGTTTGTTTGCAATTTCAACTTTATTGAGATGGCAACCACCAGTTGTGGATCCTGTGCCCTTAATCTTTTGAATCATGTTCCACACCTTGGACATGGGTGTGCCGGGGTTGATTTTGGACACATATTTCCTCCATGACCGGCGTTTAGTTTGTTAAATGTACGTCTTGCCCTGGCATTTGTCATTTTAACGGCATTCAGGTTATGCACAGTAGGATGTTGACAGAAGTATTTTTCCGCCTTCTTCTCATTTTTCCTAGCTTGTTTGCAGTTTGTATCAAACCATGGTTTGCAAATGCGCGGGTTTGCAGAGG
Source organism: Haliotis rubra (assembly GCF_003918875.1). NCBI lineage: Eukaryota > Metazoa > Mollusca > Gastropoda > Lepetellida > Haliotidae > Haliotis > Haliotis rubra. The sequence continues at coordinate 133,072 of NW_025765020.1, read as the reverse complement.
ACTTAGGAATGGTTTCGTCTCCAATAGTATTTAAGATATCAGAAAATAGTTCCATGGGATCAGGAACATTCCTGAAGTTGTCAGGTATAATCTTTTCAGAGCAGAGTGTTTGGAATAATGGCCAATTGGCCTTAGTAAAATTCCATCTTGTTGAAGGTGGTTCATCCGCGGGAGTAACAGGAGTAAAACTAGTTGGGAAGTGGTCACTTCCACAAAGGTCATCGTGGACCGACCATTCAAACTCGTTTAAGAGATTAGAATCCGTAAGTGATAGATCAAGTGCAGAGTATGTTCCAGTGGCAGGATGGAGATAGGTGTTTGACCCATCGTTGAAGATGCATAGATCATTATTGGAGAGAAAATCTTTAAGGACCTTTCCCTTATTATTTGTATCAGTACTCCCCGATAGAGGGTTATGGCCGTTCAGGTCGCCCATGATTATGCAGGGCTTTGGGAGTTGATTATACAAGTTCTGAATATCTGATAGGTGGACAGTTGAGGAGGGAGGAAGATAGAGTGAACATAGCGTAAGCCCTATGTTCAGAGTCATGCGGACAGCAACAGTTTGTAGGTTGGTGTTAAGTGGAACAGGGCTATGCCTCCCCAGGATAGAAGTGCCTTTTACACCGGGAGGAGAAAAGGAGTGGTAGGAACTGTACCGACGGATGTCGGTTTCTTGGAGACAAAACGCGGATGGTTTGAAGTCTTGAATCAACAACTGTAATTCGTTATAATTATTCTTAAGTCCTCTGCAATTCCATTGAATCATGTTTTGTGGATTCCTGCTGAAAGAATGCTGTCATATTCAGCGTTACAATTTATAATTACACAAGGAGTGTTTTCACACATTTAGAGTGCAATGTCAGATGCAAATTCAGCTCTTGTCACTCTTGGCCTTCCATCAGCTACATACCAGTATTGGTCTTCCATCTGCCAGCTACATACCAGTATTGGCCTTCCATCTGCCAATTACATTTCAGTATTAGTCTTCCATCTGCCACCTACATTCCAGTATTGGTCTTCCATCTGCCAGTTACATACCAGTATTGGCCTTAAATTTTTCCCAGCTACATAGCAGTATTGGTCTCCAATCTCCATGCTACATACCGGTATTGGTCTTCCCTCTGCCAGCTACATACCGGTATTGGCCTTTCATATACCAGTATTGGCTTTCCATCATTCAGCTACATACCAGTATTGGTTTTCCATCTGCCAGCTACATACCAGTATTGGTCTTCCATCTGCCAGCTACATACCAGTATTGGTCTTCCATCTGCCAGCTACATACCAGTATTGACCTACCATCTGCCAGCTACATACCAGTATTGGTCTTCCATCTGCTAGCTACATACCAGTATTGGCTTTCCATCATTCAGCTACATACCAGTATTGGTCTTCCATCTGCCAGCTACATACCAGTATTGGCCTTCCATCTGTCAGCTACATACCATGTTGGTCTTCCATCTACCAGCTACATACCAGTATTGGCCTTCCATCTGCCAGCTACATACCGGTATTGGTCTTCCATCTGCCAGCTACATACCAGTATTGGCCTTCCATCTGCCAGCTACATACCGGTATTGGCGTTCCATCTGCTACCTACATACCAGTATTGGCGTTCCATCTGCCAGCTACATACCAGTATTGGCGTTCCATCTGTCAGCTACATACCAGTATTGGCATTCCATCTGCCAGCTACATACCGCTATTGGCGTTCCATCTGCCAGCTACATACCAGTATTGGCCTTCCATCTGCCAGCTACATGCCAGTATTGGTCTTCCATCTGCCAGCTACATACCGGTATTGGTCTTCCATCTGCCGCTACATACCGGTATTGGCCTTCCATCTGCCAGCTACATACCGGTATTGGTCTTCCGTCTGTCAGCTACATAAAAGTATTCGTCTTCAATTTGCCAGCTACATGTTAGTATTGGCGTTCAATCTGCCAGCTACATACCAGTATTGGCCTTCCATCTGCCACCTACATGCCAGTATTGGCGTTCCATCTGGCAGCTACATAGCGGTATTGGCCTTCCATCTGCCAGCTACATACCGGTTTTGGTCTTCCATCTGCCAGCTACATACCAGTATCGGTCTTCCATCTGCCAGCTACATACCAGTATTGGTCTTCCATCTGATAGCTACATACCGCTATTGGTCTTCCATCTGCCAGCTACATACCGCTATTGGTCTTCCATCTGTCAGCTACATACCGGTATTGGTCTTCCGTCTGTCAGCTACATACTAGTATTGGTCTTCAATCTGCCAGCTACATGTCAGTATTGGCGTTCCATCTGCCAGCTACATACCAGTATTGGCCTTCCATCTGCCACCTACATGCCAGTATTGGCGTTCCATCTGCCAGCTACATACCAGTATTGGCCTTCCATCTGCCAGCTACATACCGGTATTGGTCTTCCATCTGCCAGCTACATACCAGTATTGGTCTTCCATCTGCCAGCTACATACCAGTATCGGTCATCCATCTGCCAGCTACATACCAGTATTGGTCTTCCATCTGCCACCTACATTCCAGTATTGGTCTTCCATCTGCCAGTTACATACCAGTATTGGCCTTAAATTTTTGCCAGCTACATAGCAGTATTGGTCTCCCATCTCCATGCTACATACCGGTATTGGTCTTCCCTCTGCCAGCTACATACCGGTATTGGCCTTCCATATACCAGCTACATACCAGTATTGGCGTTCCATCTGCCAGCTACATTCCAGTATTGGCCTTCCATCTGCAAGCTACATACCAGTATTGGTCTTCCATCTGCCAGCTACATACCGGCATTGGTCTTCCATCTGCCGCTACATACCGGTATTGGCCTTCCATCTGACAGCTACATACCGGTATTGGTCTTCCGTCTGTAAGCTACATACCAGTATTGGTCTTCAATCTGCCAGCTGCATGTCAGTATTTGCGTTCCATCTGCCAGCTACATACCAGTATTGGCCTTCCATCTGCCAGCTACATGCCAGTATTGGCTTTCCATCTGCCAGCTACATACCGGTATTGGTCTTCCATCTGCCAGCTACATACCAGTTTTGGTCTTCCATCTGCCAGCTACATACCAGTATCGGTCTTCCATCTGCCAGCTACATACCAGTATTGGTCTTCCATCTGCCAGTTACATACCGCTATTGGTCTTCCATCTGCCAGCTACATACCGCTATTGGTCTTCCATCTGCCAGCTACATAAGAGTATTGGCGTTCCATCTGCCAGCTACATACAAGTATTGGCCTTCCATCTGCCAGCTACATACCAGTATTGGCCTTCCATCTGTCAGCTATATACCAGTACTGGCCTTCCATCTGCCAGCTACATACCACTATTGGCGTTCCATCTGCCAGCTACATACCAGTATTGGCCTTCCATCTGCCAGCTACATGCCAGTATTCGTCTTCCATCTGCCAGTTACATACCGGTATTGGTCTTCCATCTGCCAGCTACATACCGGTATTGGTCTTCCGTCTGTCAGCTACATACCGGTATTAGCCTTCCATCTGCCACCTAAATGCCAGTATTGGCGTTCCATCTGCCAGCTACATATTATCTTCCATCTGTACATACCGGTATTCCCATCTGCCAGCTACATACCGTATTGGTCTTCCATCTGTCTGCCAGCTACATACCAGTATTGGTCTTCCATCTGCCACTCTACATTGGCACCAGTATTGGCCTTCCATCTGCCAGCTACATACCAGTATTGGTTCTTCCATCTGCCATACCAGTATGGCTTCATACCGGTATTGGTCTTCCATCTGCCAGCTACATACCAGTGTTGGCGTTCCATCTGCCAGTTACATACCTGTATTTGTCTTCCATCTTCCAGCTACTACCAGTATTGGTCTTCCATCTGCCAGCTACATACCAGTATTGGTCTTCCATCTGCAAGCTACATACCAGTGTTGGCCTTCCATCTGCCAGCTACATACCGGTATTGGTCTTCCATCTGCCAGCTACATACCAGTATTGGTCTTCCATCTGCCAGCTACATACCAGTATTGGTCTTCCATCTGCCAGCTACATACCAGTATTGGCCTTCCATCTGCCAGCTACATACCAGTATTGGTCTTCCATCTGCCAGCTACATACCAGTGTTGGCCTTCCATCTGCCAGCTACATACCGGTATTGGCGTTCCATCTGGTCTTCCATCTGCACTACATACCAGTATTGGTCTTCCATCTGCCAGTTACATACCAGTGTTGGTCTTCCATCTGTCCAGCTACATACCAGTATTGGTCTTCCATTCCATCTGTATTGGTCTTCCATCTGCCAGCTACTACCATACCAGTGTTGGTCTTCCATCTGCCATACCAGCTCTGTCATACATACCAGTATTGGTCTGTACATACCTTCCATCTGCCAGCTACATACCGGTATTGGCGTACCTACAGCTACATACCAGTTGGCCCATCTGTCATTGTGTCTTCCTGCATCTACCGCTGCATACCAGTACATACCAGTGTGTCTTCTCTGTCATACCGGCATTGGCCATCTGCCAGCTACATACCGGTATTGGTCTTCCATCTGTCAGCTACATACCATGTATGGTCTTCCATCTGCCAGCTACATACGGCTATTGGTCTTCCATCTGCCAGCTACATACCGTATTGGTCTTCCATCTGCCAGCTACCTTCATGCCAGTACATACAAGTGGTCTTCCATCTGCCAGCTACATACCAGTATTGGCCTTCCATCTGCCAGCTACATACCAGTATTGGCCTTCCATCTGCCAGCTACATACCAGTATTGGCCTTCCATCTGCCAGCTACATACCAGTATTGGTTCTTCCATCTGCCAGCTACATACCAGTATTGGTCTTCCATCTGCCAGCTACATACCGGTATTGGTCTTCCATCTGCCCTCCATCTACATACCGGTATTGGTCTTCCATCTGTGCTACATACCAGTATTGGCCTTCCATCTGCCAGCTACATACCAGTATTGGTCTTCCATCTGCCAGTATACATACCAGTATTGGCTATCTTCATCATCTGCCAGCTACATACCATCTGCCAGTATTCTTCCATCTACCAGGGTCTTCCATCTGCCAGCTACATACCGGTATTGGTCTTCCATCTGCCAGCTTCATACCAGTATGGTCTTCCATCTGTCAGCTACATACCAGTATTGGCGTTCCATCTGCCAGCTACATACCGGTATTGTCTTCCATCTGTCAGCTACATACCAGTGTTGGTCATTCCATCTGCCAGTATTGGTCTTCCATACCAGTATTGGCCTTCCATCTGCCAGCTACATACCAGTATTGGCCTTCCATCTGCCAGCTACATACCAGTGTTGGTTCCATTCCATACATACCAGTATTGGCCTTCCATCTGTCAGCTACATACCAGTATTGGTCTTCCATCTGCCAGCTACATACCGGTATTGGCCTTCCATCTGCCAGCTACATACCAGTATTGGCGTTCCATCTGCCAGTTATACCTGTATTTATGTCTTCCATCTTCCAGCTACATACCAGTATTGGTCTTCCATCTGCCAGCTACATACCAGTATTGGTCTTCCATCTGCAAGCTACATACCAGTGTTGGCCTTCCATCTGCCAGCTACATACCGGTATTGGTCTTCCATCTGCCAGCTACATAGCGGTATTGGTCTTCCATCTGCCAGCTACATACCAGTATTGGTCTTCCATCTGATAGCTACATACCGATATTGGTCTTCCATCTGCCAGTTACATACCGGTATTGGCCTTCCATCTGCCAGCTACATACGAGTAGTGGTCTACCATCTGCCAGCTACATACCAGTATTGGCCTTCCATCTGTCAGCTATATACCAGTACTGGCCTTCCATCTGCCAGCTACATACCAGTATTGGTCTTCCATCTGATAGCTACATACCGCTATTGGTCTTCCATCTGCCAGCTACATAAGGGTATTGGCGTTCCATCTGCCAGCTACATACCAGTATTGGCCTTCCATCTGCCAGCTACATACCAGTATTGGCCTTCCATCTGCCAGCTACATACCAGTATTGGCCTTCCATCTGCCAGCTACATACCACTATTGGTTCCATTCCAGCATCCAGTATTCGCCTTCCATAGCATGCCAGTATTGGTCTTCCATCTGCCAGCTACATACCAGTATTGGTCTTCCATCTGCCAGCTACATACCGGTATTGTCTTCCATCTGCCAGCTACATACCAGTATTGGTCTTCCATCTGCCAGCTACATACCGGTATTGGTCTTCCATCTGCCAGCTACATACCGGTATTGGTCTTCCATCTGCCAGCTACATACCAGTATTGGTCTTCCATCTGCCAGCTACATACCAGTATTACCTTCCATCTGCCAGCTACATACCAGTGTTGGTCTTCCATCTCAGCCAGCTACATACCAGTATTGGCCTTCCATCTGCCAGCTTCCATCTGCCAGTGGCCTTCTCCATCTAGCTACTACTTCCTACCAGCCTATTGGTGCTTCCATCTGCCAGCTACATACCAGTGTTGGTCTTCCATCTAAGAAGCTACATACCAGTATTGGTCTTCCATCTGCCAGCTACATACCGGTATTGGTCTTCCATCTGCCAGCTACATACCGGTATTGGCCTTCCATCTAGCCATACCAGTATGGTCTTCCATCTGTGTTACATACCGGCATTACCATAGCTACATATAGTGTGGTACTTACCTTCCATCTGCCAGTGTGTCTGGTCTCATCTGCCAGCTACATACCAGTATTGGTCCATTCCATTACATACCTCACCTTCCATTCCATTACGAGTGTGGTCTACCATCTGCCAGCTACATGTGTGTGATTGGTCTTCCATGTAAGCCAGCTACATACCATCTACATGCCAGTGTGGTCTTCCATCTGCCAGCTACATACCAGTGTTGGCCTTCCATCTGCCAGCTACCATACCAGTGTTTCCATCAAGCATACCGTTCCTTCGATCTGCCAGTACCTGTATGTTGTCTTCCATCTTCCATACCAGTATGTGGTCTCTGCCATACTGTGTGGTCTTCCATCTGCCAGCTACATACCAGTGTTGGCCTTCCATCTGCCATGGTATTACCGTTCCATCTGCCAGCTACATACCAGTATTGGCCTTCCATCTGACAGCTACATGCCGGTATTGGCCCATTGCCACATACCTGTGGTCCATCCATGTGCCTTCCGTCTGTGCTACATACCAGTATACCATCTGCCAGCTACATTATTGGCCTTCCATGTGTGTATTGGTCGTTACATACCAGTGTGGCCTTCCATCTGCCAGCTACATACCAGTATTGGTCTTCCATCTGCCAGCTACATACCAGTATTCCTCCATCTGCCAGCTACTTCCATCTTCCATCTGCCAGCTACATACCGGTATTGGTCTTCCATCTGCCAGCTACATACCACTATTGGTCTTCCATCTGCCAGCTCCATCCGCTATTGGTCTTCCGTCTGTCATTGGCCTTCCATACCTACATGTGTGGTCGTCCATCTGCTGTAGCTACATACCAGTATTGGTCTTCCATCTGCTGTAGCTACATACCAGTGTTGGCCTTCCATCTCACTTATATACCATCACTCGTGTTCCATCTGTCCTTATTGGCTACCATTCCTACATATTGGCCTTCTCTGCCTTCTACATTCCAGTATTGGTCCATCTCGCCTGCTACATACCAGTATTGGTCTTCCATCTGCCAGCTACATACCGGTATTGGCCTTCCATCTGCCAGCTACATACCGCTATTGGTCCTGTGTGTATTGGTCTTCCATCTGCCAGCTATACCAGTATTGGCCTTCCATCTGCCAGCGCTACATACCAGTATTGGCCTTCCATCTGTCAGTTTCCATCTTCCATCTGCCAGTACTAGCATCCATGTATGTGGTCTTCCATCTGCCAGCTACATATCAGTATTGGTCTTCCATCTACTGCATACCAGTATTGGTTTTCCATCTGCCAGCTACTATACCAGTACATACGAGTATTGGTCTTCCATCTGCCAGCTGACATGCCAGTATTGGCGTCCATCTGCCAGCTATACCAGTGTTCCATCTGTCAGCTCCATCTTCCTGTGCCATACATACCAGTGTTGGTCTTCCATCTGCCAGCTACCAGTATTGACCATCTGCCAGCTATACCAGGTCTTCAATCTGTGGTTCTTCCATCCGGTGCCTTCCATGCCAGCTACATACCAGCCGATACATACCAGTGGTCTTCTTCCAGCGACATCTGTCTTCAATCTGACTGGTACTGGCCTTCCATCCATTTCAGTATTGGTCTTCCATCTGTACATGCCATCTGCCAGTGGTCTTGGCCATCACCAGTTACATACCAGTATTGGTCTTCCATCTGCCAGTTACAGTATGTGTTCCATCTGGCAGCTACATACCGGTATTGGTCTTCCATCTACCAGCTACATACCAGTATTGGCGTTCCATCTGTTACATACCAGTACGTTTCCATCTGCCAGTTACATACCGTATTGGTCTTCCATCTACCAGCTACATATGGTATTGGAATCTTCCATCTGCTGGCTATACCGGTGTTGTTCCATCTGCCGCTACATACCGGTATTGGTCTTCCGTCTGTCAGCATACATACAGTATGGTCTTCAATCTGTCAGCTGCATGCCAGTATGGTCGTTCCATCTGCCAGCTACATACACCAGTGTTGGCCTTCCATCTGCCAGCTACATGCCATATTGGCGTTCCATCTGCCAGCTACATACCGATATTGGCGTTCCATCTACCAGTCCATACCGGTGTTGGTCTTCCATCCATCATACCAGTATTGGCCTTCCATCTGCTATATACCGGTATTGTTTTCCATCTGCCGGCTATACGCCAGTATTGGTCTTCCATCTGCCAGCTACATACCGACCGGCGTTCCATACATACCAGCGCTACATACCGTATTGGTCTTCCATCTACCAGCCGACATACCGGTATTGGTCTTCCATCCGCCAGCTATATACCGTATTGGTTTTCCATCCTGCCAGCTACATGCCAGTATATGGGTCTTCCATCTGCCAGCTACATACCGGTATTGGTCTTCCATCCCAGCGCTACATACGAGTGTTGGTCTTCCATCTGCCAGCTACATACCAGTATTGGCCTTCCATCTGCCAGTTGTGCATATCAGTATTGGTCTTCCATCTGCCAGCTACATACCATCTGTAGCTATTACCGGTATTTAGCGTTCCATCTGCCAGTCCAGTTCCATCTGCCAGCTTCCATCTGCCATACCAGTATTGGCCTTCCATGTGCCAGCTTGGTCTTCCATCTGCCAGCTACATACCACTATTGGCGTTCCATCTGCCAGCTTACCCAGTATTATGGCATGCCAGCTACATACCAGTATTGGCCTTCCATCTGCCAGCTACAGCTACATTGGTCTTCCATCTGCCGCTATACCCTTCCATCTGCCGCTACATACCAGTATTGGTCTTCCGTCTGTCATACCCAGTATTGGTATCTGTGCTACATTCCATCTGCCAGCTACATACCGTATTGGCCTTCCATCTGGTACATTATTGGCGTTCCATCTACCAGGCCTTACACCAGCCACATACCGTATTGGTCTTCCATCTACCAGTTACCAGTCTTCCATCTTCCAGCTACTACCAGTATTGGTCTTCCATCTGCCAGCTACATACCAGTATTGGCCTTCCATCTGCCAGCTACATACCGGTATTGGCGTTCCATCTGCCAGCTACATACCGGTATTGGCGTTCCATCTGCCGTTCCATACCGGTATTGGTCTTCCATCTGCCAGCTACATACCAGTATTGGCCTTCCATGTACCAGCTACATACCAGTATTGGTCTTCCATCTGCCAGCTACATACCAGTATTGGCGTTCCATCTGCCAGCTACATACCGGTATTGGCGTTCCATCTGTCAGCTACATGCCAGTATTGGTCTTCCATCTGTCAGCTACATACCAGTATTGGCGTTCCATCTGTCAGCTACATACCGGTATTGGCGTTCCATCTGCCAGCTACATACCAGTATTGCCGTTCCATCTGCCAGTTACATACCTGTATTTGTCTTCCATCTTCCAGCTACTACCAGTATTGGTTTTCCATCTGCCAGTTACATACCAGTATTGGTCTTCCTTCTTCCAGCTACTACCAGTATTGGCCTTCCATCTGCCAGCTACATACCGGTATTGGCGTTCCATCTGCCAGCTACATACCAGTATTGGTGTTCCATCTGCCAGCTACATACCGGTATTGGCGTTCCATCTGCCAGCTACATACCGGTATTGGCCTTCCATCTGCCAGTTACATACCTGTATTTGTCTTCCATCTTCCAGCTACTACCAGTATTGGTCTTCCATCTGCCAGCTACATACCAGTATTGGCCTTCCATCTGCCAGCTACATACCGGTATTGGCGTTCCATCTGCCAGCTAGACACCAGTATTGGCCTTCCATCTGCCAGCTACATACCAGTATTGGTCTTCCATCTGCCAGCTACATACCAGTATTGGCCTTCCATCTGCCAGCTACATACCGCTATTGGCATTCCATCTGCCAGCTACATACCAGTATTGGTCTTCCATCTGCCAGCTACATACCAGTATTGGTCTTCCATCTCCATGCTACATACCAGTATTGGTCTTCCCTCTGCCAGCTACATACCAGTATTGGTCTTCCATCTGCCACCTACATTCCAGTATTGGTCTTCCATCTGCCAGCTTCATACCAGTATTGGTCTGCCATCTCCATGCTACATACCAGTATTGGTCTTCCCTCTGCCAGCTACATACCAGTATTGGCCTTCCATGTACCAGCTACATACCGGTATTGGCGTTCCATCTGCCAGCTACATACCGGTATTGGCGTTCCATCTGCCAGTTACATACCAGTATTGGTCTTCCAACTGCCAGCTACATACCAATACTGACCTTCCATCTGCCAGCTACATACCGGTATTGGCGTACCATCTGCCAGCCAAATACCGGTATTGGTCTTCCATCTGCCAGCTACATACCAGTATTGGTCTTCCATCTTCCAGCTACATATCGCTATTGGCGTTCCATCTGCCAGCTACATACCAGTATTCGTCTTCCATCTGCCAGCTACATACCAGTATTGGTCTTCCGTCTGCCAGCTACATACCTTTATTGGCGTTCCATCTGCCAGCTACATACCGGTATTGGCGTTCCATCTGCCAGTTACATACCAGTATTGGTCTTCCGTCTGCCAGCTACATTCCAGTACTGGCCTTCCATCTGCCAGCTACATACCGGTATTGGCGTTCCATCTGCTAGCTACATATCAGTATTGGTCTTCCGTCTGTCAGCTACATACCGCTATTGGCGTTCCATCTGCCAGTTACATACCAGTATTGGTCTTCCATCTACCAGCTACATACCAGTATTGGTCTTCCGTCTGCCAGCTACATACCGGTATTGGCGTTCCATCTGCCAGTTACATACCAGTATTGGTCTTCTATCTGCCAGCTACATACCAGTATTGGTCTTCCGTCTGCCAGCTACATACCAGTATTGGTCTTCCATCTGCCAGCTACATACCGGTATTGGCCTTCCATCTGCCAGCTACATACCAGTATTGGTCTTCCGTCTGCCAGCTACATACCAGTATTGGCGTTCCATCTGCCAGTTACATACCAGTATTGGTCTTCCATCTGCCAGCTACATGCCGCTATTGGTCTTTCGTCTGCCAGCTACATACCGGTATTGGCGTTCCATCTGCCAGCTACATACCGGTATTGGCGTTCCATCTGCCAGCTACATGCCGGTATTGGCCCTCTATCTGCCTGCTACATACCAGTATTGACCTTCCATCTGCCAGCTACATACCAGTATTGGCCTTCCATCTGAACGGGTTGTGGTGTTATAACCACAGCAGTTTATATTCTGTTTGTTTGGTTGTGGTCACAAAGAATACACCCGTGCAAAATGAATGTATTCGATATCGCTGCTCAAACACAGTACATTTAATTTCAAGACTTTTTTTACTTTCATCTAGCAACACATCCTAATCTGAGTGATGTATGGGATGTCATTATGATTGTACATAAACTCTTGAAACCGAACCAGGAGATGGGTTCTCAGGACATACAGCCAGCATTCAATCAAAATATCACACATGTCCTTGCAAAGGTTCTTCACCTGCCAGATATCGCCATAGCGTTGATTGTGAATCTCAGATGTATTGCAAGGCACAATACACGCAGCTATTACAGTGCAGACAAACTCTACACCCACATCCAAACGTTCTTGCTCTTTCAGGCTTCCAAAAGAGTTTTCTATTGTCATTCTGGCGCTACTCAAACGGTTCTGAAAACCCTTTGTCTGTCAGATAATGCTCCACGTTTGGGAAACGGTTTCAAAAGCCAGGATCTGAGGTGCGGGTGGGGGTGGGGAGAAGATGGATCTCCAAGAATGACAAATGGCAGCTGCACATCCTCGTACGATATTGACACTTCTTCAAACCACTTTGGAAAAAGCCTCGACTCCACGCCTTTTTGAAAGATTTCAGAATTAGAAAAAAAAACTCTTGCGTCATGACCTCGCCCATACCATCTAATGTTAATATCTCTGGAGATATATTTGTGCTCATAGACGGCCCGGAGAATGAGGGTGTACCACCCTCACGGTTGAGATAATCCCCATGAGCTTGCGAATTGGGCTTAAACTGTTTATATAATAAAATTACAATGTTGAATATTACACATCATACAAGCTACTCACATTTTTCAATTTTGCTGACATTTCATCTTCTAACACTTGTGTAAAAGTAGGGAAAAAAAAAAAAAGCTGAATGTGTTAAAGTCTTATGTAACTATTGCTCAAACAAACACAAACTACCAAAGGATACACAAAGCCTACAGCTATCATCTACGTATGACATGGTACTGAACAAGGCATAATGTAGATAACGAAATTAGTTTCGTGAAATAATATCTGAAATATATCAAAATATGCATGACATTTTTGAAACTGTCAGCAGCAGAACAGGGATATTTTGTTTACAATTATTTGACCTTCCTCTCAAAGAAATTGCCAAATATGTACAACGATGTACACTTTCACAAAATGGCAAATTCAGGAATTTGCGAGGGAACTACCCATTGATTAAAGAATCATTTGTACATAAATGATGTAAGTAATCAGAAACATTCTGTCTTACGAGCATAACGTTTGTTTTCACACCCAGTAGTTTCGTTTGATGCTATTTGGACAATTGGTTTTGGTGACAAAGACAATTTGTTATTTCATTCTAAAATGTGAAGTAAATAAAGAATCTCACCTGTGTGTCTTTTTATATCAAATATATCACCACGAGTTGATAACGTTACAAATATCCGAGGCTTGTCGAGAATAGTTTTAATTTTATCAATGAGTGTTGATATATTTGATATCAGAAGACACGCCGAGGGTGAGATTCTATTTATCATCCAATATCACTCTTTTTTAGTTTGCAATAAAAATGTACATCTCTGAACACGGTATTGCCATTAGACTTGCAGTGCAGCAATGCCCTAGCATTGTGACGTGATGTCATTAAGTTCATGACATCATAGCATTGTCAGGGCATTGTACAAAATCTGTCAAGACAATATCTCCTAGGAGTTCCAGGAATAGCTATACTTCGACTTCGACCCTAAAATATACACAAGAAAAAATGGTGATTTACGAAAACAATTACAATTTGTAAAGTTCATATTTGAAAAAAAATACAAATTTTGTAAAGATGTTATTTACAAAGCTTGTAACTTTTTGTAAATTTAGGAAGGACTTTACCAGTACTTCTTTCAGTTTCTCCTTTTCCCAAGGATCCCCTGGTTTAATGTCTCCCCGATGTGAATGTCAGGATTGTTTTGACTTAACTATTTTGCGCATCTTTTGTTCTGTTTGAGTTCTTATTGTTGATATCCAATTCTATATTATTGATATAACTTCACTCAATCTGCATCCTTCTTGTTCTAGGTGTCAAAAGTTGTTACTGACTGTATGATAAGAACGATGTTATATTTACCGCTGGTTTGGCAAGCATTTTCCAAAATACGTTTTAAGTGTACGCTTTAGCTGCTATCCACAAAGGCGCAATCATGTTTCATGTTTACGCCTGTCACTGTTCGTATATATACAAATTACATACACCTACGTCACATGGATTAAATAAAAGTTTACCAGACCAATGCTGTTGGTTTAAGGTGTTTAAGATAGAGTGGGAGGTTACTACTGATCAGGGTTTATTACATGTCACAAACGTGAACCCTTGCGAGGGCGTAATAGGCCTATTGTAGTAGAATGCATTCTCTAATTAACACCTGCCACAAGGGACAGGCTATTTGAGTTTGTGCTTGTGACGGTGTTATGCAATTGGTATATTCATGAAATCTGATGAAATTGTTAATAGATAACTGGTTATGTGGTCCAAAGGCAAATAAATTATTACACTTTTAAGTAAATCACAGTGTAACTAAATTAATTTGATCATTCAAAAGAATTAAGTGACATAATGTTTTAATACATCATTTATTTTAGATCACGTTAAATCATTTCTAGAGAAATCAGCACACAAGCTAACATCACAGATGATTCCAGAGAAAAAATACATTTGAAAGATTGTAGTTCAGGAAAAGCATTAAATGCCTAATAAGCAAACCGATGTGATCTCTAATGCCCATGAATTATTACCACCAATATCACAATAGTTTGAGAAGAAATGTTCAAATCTGGAGTCGCCTGCTATTTACTGCGGGCCTTAAAAGGTTTGAAACGACGTCTGCTCATTGATCTTTTTATGTAACAATACAAAATACGTGACCCCGGGATAAAGGAAATTATATGTTTGAAAATGTTAAACCTGCATTGAGAACACGACGCCAATCGTAAACAATGCTTGTTTCATCGGTATTCTTGAAGTACGACCTTAAAGATACCAATTTCTTGTTGATGCGTTGGGGGACGTTCCCATGTTTACTCTTACATCATTATCAACATAAAGGTTACTACAACCAGGTGGTGACAAGTATATATGCATAGTATGTATGACAAGCAACAGATTAACAATAATAACAACAGGTAATTGAGAGCAAGTTGCACACTCTATGATGGGGCCAGCCGGAGAGTAAGATCAACAAATAGCACAAATCTTGAACTCAATACACAGAAAGTATTAGATTGTAAACAGGCTGATTGGATGCTATGCAGCTTATACTGTAAATCAACTTCAGTTAAATCCACTCCATCGTCCAAGTGTACCATCATCATCCAATCAGATTGTTCAAGTTGAAGGTTCTGATCTCAGATTAAAAAACCATGTCAAGATTTATTGCATACCTCTTTATGTTACTTAGAAATTAATCAACGTAGTAATTGTATATTCCCTACCATTACATGTTTCATTGAAGCGTCATTTATGACAGTATAATGTTCTTTCATTTCATCACACAGCATATATATCATTCAATGTGGTGAAACTATATATGATAATTGCATGTTTAAAAGTGTTACTGTTCCATTTTATTGTGAAGTGCAAAATCATTTTCGTTTTTCACATACCACAAGTGTTTCAACCGTATAGTTATTATGTTTACAAACAACTATCTGTTTAGATGTATATATGAGTATACACAACGTGGGTTCAGTTTTAATGAATTGTATGGCTGAAATATTGCCGAGGTGACGTTAAATTTTGACTCACTCACTCACTCACTCTAATGAATTGATTGCATACTGTTCACTCGGACTGGTATTAGGGTTTTCTTAGTGCGATAAATGCTTGAGATGGGGAATTAACAAGTTTTGTGTCTTGAGACATTGCCTGATATGTAGTGAATCAGATTAAGAAACCCCTTCTAGTAAGTTCCCTTACGACAAAGCTGTCGCTCTGTGTAAGACATGAAAAGAGAGATGCCTATACAATATGTGTCATAGCTAAAAGACAGACCCTGGTTCAAATAATATCACAAGTTTATAATAGTATTTTCTAGGGAGCTTCTTCCGCCCTAATTGATTGATGCAACGCTGGAACATTTGAGCAGGTTTATTTTTATTACGTCAGAAGTTCAGTAATAAGCTATGGTAATTAGTATACAAGAGAATACATTTCACGTCGAACCTCACCTTCCTTCTTCAATATACAATGTAAGCAAGCGTTTTAAGAAATTACACAGGTAAAACATAGGCCGTTTTGTCTAAAACATCACGTATCTGTCTCTCGGCAACACAAACATCACATCTCTCTTTTGACACTTTCAAACGAACTTAATGAATTTACTCTTGAATTTATGAGTGGCCATTGTCAGTAAATATTGTCAGATGCCAGGCTCCTTGCAAACCTTTAGACATACGCTACCCAGCTGTCCGATATTTAATAGGTTCAGGTCATAATACCATTGCACAGTAGCATACCCTGATCGCCAAACGCAGATAAAAAAATTTAATCTCTTTTGGATGACTTACAGGCGAAATATGTGTACTTGACAGTGGGCAATGGGTCAGTCCAGTTTGATCCTACCATACGGAGGTGTGAAGGGACGCCATCACGCTTCAGCTGGTCGAGACACACGCAGGTGTTTCTCATGACCCCGAAGTTCAAATATGAAATAAAGGAGTGAGTTAGGTTTTACGCCGTGTGTAGCAATGCTCCAGCAATATCACGACGAGGGACTCCAGGGCTTCACACATTGTACCCATGTTGGGAATCGAACCCCAGGAGGGTCCCATTGCCCCTCAAACATACAGCTTTATGGGAACTATTGTACATGTACAAGTGAGTAACACTTATGGCACAATGGACAGCGAGTCATATCTGTTGGTTGCATTCACGCAGTGGCTTCAATATAAATTGAATAGCGAGACACCATTCAACAACTGTTGGTGATAGCAACTGTCACCATAGGTCTAGTCTTGCACATGTCTGTTAAATGTACAGAATTAATCATGTGTGAAGATATTGAATTAGTTTCTTTATAAACTTTCATGTGCACTCATAACAGCTCTACCATTGTGAATTATTTTAACACGAGTGTTTGTCGGGGTTTCTTGCCAGTGTTTTCTCAACTTATATACTACAGACATTTCATGACACGAAGTAAACAGACGCAGAGAATGCTATATCTATACAGGAGGTCTTTCAATTTGTTGTTACACGCTGGCGAATCAAAGTTACCCAATCGTCCATAACCTTTATAGAAATCAGTTCAATACAGAAGACAAGACAAGAATGAACGTTCCCGAATATTTCAACACTGCGCCGTCATCAACATTGAAAGACTGTGGTGAAAGATATTGTCACAAAGTTTGTGATCACCAAAGGACAGGCTGGTTCGTAAACGATTAAAATCATTATTAAATTTCCTGTCAACAATGTCATGCATGCCGCTTTTCTCGAGAGAGCAGTTTATATTAGTCATGTCTGTCGTGGTGGGGCGGGTAGCCACATAACATGCACAGCGCAGTACATTAGGCCCCTACTACCACGGGCAATATGATCTGACGAGTGCACACTGCATAATGCTAGACAATGTCAGTGTACATCACTAAATGGACAATGTCCACATCACACGACGGTACTGAAGCAGCCATGCAGGGTCTGCGGACTGACTGTAGTGACATATCTGAGTACAAAGTATCCACCATGTCGTGAATAGGATCAAAAGTCATAAACAAAGCTCAACATGTTAATAAAGCACACACGTCCCTGTCGTGACATTTACATTTGAACCCACTTTAAATAATTCAACACTACGAGAGATGAAACTGTTTTTAGTTTCCACAGTGCTAATTGATAATCAAATGTAAATCTATTCAGGAATGGCAATCCTGAATCAGAACCGGGTCGAACTATTTCAGGAAAATGAAAATGAACATGAACTGTTTTGTAACTGCATACATTTTATGGAAAAGGCAAGGCAGTTGTGAAACTCACGTGTCTGTGTTCTTCCTCCTCGTGATGGAAGAAAGTTTGTGTCTGACTTTGGTCGTCAATATGTGTAAAGAAAACCATCGCTGTCTTAAACTACATTTAGATGTGCCGCCGAAAATGGCGATGAACCCTCACATATCCACACAGGAATATGTTTTTGCTTTATTAATCTTTGAAATTTGGAAACTACTCTTACATCAGTATTAAGATTCATTTAGCATTCCGAAATCAAGAGTGATCTAATTAACATACGGTTTTTCTCCAGTACGTCAAAAATAGGAACTATCAAAACTGTGCCTGGTAGTTTCAACCACGTGGTTCAATATAAACTCAACGAAAGAAGAAACTTGACACGAGTTACTTTATGTTCTTACCTAACATCTCCATATACATGTGGTATCTCCATATACATGTAGACACATAGCGTGCTGCTGGTATCTCTATATACATGTAGACACATAGCGTGCTGCTGTTATCTCTATATACATGTAGACACATAGCGTGCTGATTGTATCTCCATATACATGTAGACATATAGCGTGCTGATAGTATCTCCATATACATGTAGACATATAGCTTGCTGCTGGTATCCATCCATATACATGTACACATACATGTAGACACATAGCGTGCATAGCGTGCTGCTGGTGGATAAATCTGGGGTGTTCTTCCTTAACATCTTCATATACATGTATATACATGAGACACATAGCGTGCTGCTGGTATCTCCATATACATGTAGACACATAGCGTGCTGCTGGTGGATAAATCTGGTGTGTTCTTCCATATCACCATATACATGTAGACACATAGCGTGCTGCTGGTATCTCCATATACATGTAGACACATAGCGTGCTGCTGGTATCTCCATATACATGTAGACACATAGCGTGCTGCTGGTATCTCCATATACATGTAGACATATAGCGTGCTGCTGGTATCTCCATATACATGTAGACATATAGCGTGCTGCTGGTATCTCCATATACATGTAGACACATAGCGTGCTGCTGGTATCTCCATATACATGTAGACATATAGCGTGCTGCTGGTATCTCCATATACATGTAGACATATAGCGTGCTGCTGGTATCTCCATACACATGTAGACACATAGCGTGCTGCTGGTATCTCCATATACATGTAGACACATAGCGTGCTGCTGGTATCTCCATATACATGTAGACACATAGCTTGCTGCTGGTATCTCCATATACATGCTAGACACATAGCGTGCTGGTATCTCCATATACATGTAGACATATAGCGTGCTGCTGGTATCTCCATATACATGTAGACACATAGCGTGCTGCTGGTATCTCCATATACATGTAGACATATAGCGTGCTGCTGGTATCTCCATATACATGTAGACACATAGCGTGCTGCTGGTATCTCCATATACATGTAGACATATAGCGTGCTGCTGGTATCTCCATATACATGTAGACACATAGCTTGCTGCTGGTATCTCCATATACATGTAGACACATAGCGTGCTGCTGGTATCTCCATATACATGTAGACACATAGCGTGCTGCTGGTATCTCCATATACATGTAGACACATAGCGTGCTGCTGGTATCTCCATATACATGTAGACACATAGCGTGCTGCTGGTATCTCCATATACATGTAGACACATAGCGTGCTGCTGGTATCTCCATATACATGTAGACATATAGCGTGCTGCTGGTATCTCCATATACATGGACATATATGCTGATGGTATCCATATACATGTAGACACATAGCGTGCTGCTGGTATCTCCATATACATGTAGACATATGCTGCTGGTATCTCCATATACATGTAGACATATAGCGTGCTGATGGTATCTCCATATACATGTAGACACATAGCTTGCTGCTGGTATCTCCATATACATGTAGACATATAGCGTGCTGCTGGTATCTCCATACATGTAGACATATAGCGTGCTGCTGGTATCTCCATATACATGTAGACATATAGCTTGCTGCTGGTATCTCCATATACATGTAGACACATAGCGTGCTGCTGGTATCTCCATATACCATATGCTGCTGGTATCATATACATGTAGACACATAGCGTGCTGCTGGTATCTCCATATACATGTAGACACATAGCTTGCTGCTGGTATCTCCATATACATGTAGACATATAGCGTGCTGCTGGTATCTCCATATACATGTAGACACATAGCATGCTGCTGGTATCTCCATATACATGTAGACATATAGCGTGCTGCTGGTATCTCCATATACATGTAGACACATAGCGTGCTGCTGGTATCTCCATATACATGTAGACACATAGCGTGCTGCTGGTATCTCCATATACATGTAGACACATAGCGTGCTGCTGGTATCTCCATATACATGTAGACACATAGCGTGCTGCTGGTATCTCCATATACATGTAGACACATAGCGTGCTGCTGGTATCTCCATATACATGTAGACACATAGCGTGCTGCTGGTATCTCCATATACATGTAGACACATAGCTTGCTGCTGGTATCTCCATATACATGTAGACATATGGCGTGCTGCTGGTATCTCCATATACATGTAGACACATAGCGTGCTGCTGGTATCTCCATATACATGTAGACACATAGCGTGCTGCTGGTATCTCCATATACATGTAGACACATAGCGTGCTGCTGGTATCTCCATATACATGTAGACATGTGCTGGTATCTCCATATACATGTAGACAGATATGGCGTGCTGCTGGTATCTCCATATACATGTAGACACATAGCTTGCTGCTGGTATCTCCATATACATGTAGACACATAAGCTTGCTGCTGGTATCTCCATATACATGTAGACACATAGCTTGCTGCTGGTATCTCCATATACATGTAGACACATAGCGTGCTGCTGGTATCTCCATATACATGTAGACACATAGCGTGCTGCTGGTATCTCCATATACATGTAGACACATAGCCTCCATATACATGTAGACACATAGCGTGCTGCTGGTATCTCCATATACATGTAGACACATAGCGTGCTGCTGGTATCTCCATATACATGTAGCAGACATATAGCGTGCTGATGGTATCTCCATATACATGTAGACACATAGCTTGCTGCTGGTATCTCCATATACATGTAGACATATAGCGTGCTGCTGGTATCTCCATATACATGTAGACACATAGCTTGCTGCTGGTATCTCCATATACATGTAGACATATAGCGTGCTGCTGGTATCTCCATATACATGTAGACACATAGCTTGCTGCTGGTATCTCCATATACATGTAGACACATAGCGTGCTGCTGGTATCTCCATATACATGTAGACACATAGCTTGCTGCTGGTATCTCCATATACATGTAGACACATAGCTTGCTGCTGGTATCTCCATATACATGTAGACACATAGCGTGCTGCTGGTATCTCCATATACATGTAGACACATAGCTTGCTGCTGGTATCTCCATATACATGTAGACACATAGCGTGCTGCTGGTATCTCCATATACATGTAGACACATAGCGTGCTGCTGGTATCTCCATATACATGTAGACATATAGCGTGCTGCTGGTATCTCCATATACATGTAGACACATAGCGTGCTGCTGGTATCTCCATATACATGTAGACACATAGCGTGCTGCTGGTATCTCCATATACATGTAGACACATAGCGTGCTGCTGGTATCTCCATATACATGTAGACATATAGCGTGCTGCTGGTATCTCCATATACATGTAGACACATAGCGTGCTGCTGGTATCTCCATATACATGTAGACACATAGCTTGCTGCTGGTATCTCCATATACATGTAGACACATAGCTTGCTGCTGGTATCTCCATATACATGTAGACACATAGCGTGCTGCTGGTATCTCCATATACATGTAGACATATGGCGTGCTGCTGGTATCTCCATATACATGTAGACACATAGCGTGCTGCTGGTATCTCCATATACATGTAGACACATAGCTTGCTGCTGGTATCTCCATATACATGTAGACACATAGCGTGCTGCTGGTATCTCCATATTAATGTAGACACATAGCGTGCTGCTGGTATCTCCATATACATGTAGACACATAGCGTGCTGCTGGTATCTCCATATACATGTAGACACATAGCGTGCTGCTGGTATCTCCATATACATGTAGACACATAGCGTGCTGCTGGTATCTCCATATACATGTAGACATATAGCGTGCTGATGGTATCTCCATATACATGTAGACATATAGCGTGCTGATGGTATCTCCATATACATGTAGACATATAGCGTTGCTGCTGGTATCTCCATATACATGTAGACACATAGCGTTGCTGCTGGTATCTCGATATACATGTAGACATATAGCGTGCTGCTGGTATCTCCATATACACATGTAGACACATAGCTTGCTGCTGGTATCTCCATATACATGTAGACATATGGCGCGCTGCTGGTATCTCCATATACATGTAGACACATAGCTTGCTGCTGGTATCTCCATATACATGTAGACATATAGCGTGCTGCTGGTATCTCCATATACATGTAGACACATAGCGTGCTGCTGGTATCTCCATATACATGTAGACATATAGCGTGCTGCTGGTATCTCCATATACATGTAGACACATAGCGTGCTGCTGGTATCTCCATATACATGTAGACATATAGCGTGCTGCTGGTATCTCCATATACATGTAGACACATATAGCTTGCTGCTGGTATCTCCATATACATGTAGACACATAGCTTGCTGCTGGTATCTCCATATACATGTAGACACATAGATCTCCACATAGACCTAACCTGCTGCTGGTATCTCCATATACATGTAGACACATAGCTTTGCTGCTGGTATCTCCATATACATGTAGACATTACAGCGTGCTGCTTGTTTCTCCATATGCATACATAGACCATAGCGTGCTGCTGGTATCTCCATATACATGTAGACACATAGCGTGCTGCTGGTATCTCCATATACATGTAGACACATAGCGTGCTGCTGGTATCTCCATATACATGTAGACACATAGCTTGCTGCTGGTATCTCCATATACATGTAGACACATAGCGTGCTGCTGGTATCTCCATATACATGTAGACACATAGCTTGCTGCTGGTATCTCCATATACATGTAGACACATAGCGTGCAGCTGGTATCTCCATATACGTAGACACAGCGTGCTGCTGTATCTCCATATACATGTAGATACATAGCGTGCTCTGGTATCTCCATATACATGTAGACACATAGCGTTGCTGGTATCTCCATATACGCTGGAGACATAGCTCTGCTGGTATCTCCATATACATGTGAGATATGTGCTGATGGCATCTCCATATACATGTAGACACATATTAGCTTGCTGCTGGTATCTCCATATACATGTAGACATATAGCGTGCTGCTGGTATCTCCATATACATGTAGATACATATGCTGGTATCTCCATATACATGTAGATGCATAGCTGCTGCTGGTATCTCCATATACATGTAGACATATAGCGTGCTGATGGTATCTCCATATACATGTAGACATATAGCTTGCTGCTGGTATCTCCATATACATGTAGACATATAGCGTGCTGCTGGTATCTCCATATACATGTAGATACATAGCGTGCTGCTGGTATCTCCATATACATGTAGAGATATAGCGTGCTGATGGTATCTTCATATACTTGTAGACATATAGCGTGCTGATGGTATCTCCATATAAAACTGACTGTTAAATATGCACACCCTACCTATAACAACTCCATGTTGGAGTAATACGTGGATATTCTACTTGGGAATGTCACAGGTAGGTTACACAGTATACGGTACAGAGCAATGGAGGGACACTGTTACACTCCACACCATCGAGTCAGCTGCTTCTCACGGCCTCACAGTGTCATGTACATCACCTTTAGTTGGACGCTGAATACATACATAAGCGTTATACATGAAAACGGTTCAAGCAAATGGGATATTTGGATTCATAATATCACTGCCAGTTCAATGGTAAGCAGTTCTGCATTGAAGCAATTTCAAAAGAGAGACGAGAAGTCAATTTCATTGTTACCAATAGTCAAAACAATTTCAAAGGGGAGAATGTATTACCATTGAGTTAAACCTAGATTCCATTAGAACGACTAACATAATAGCTTCACTGATGCCGGCTTGTTTAGCACAGAACATGTATACACAGACTATGTCTACACAACTGCATGTTCACCTATAAAGACTACTACTATTTAAGTATGCAAAAAGAATTAAGCAAATTGTCTTTGGACAAGACGTCGGTCTTCATTGTACAAGACCAACAAATCATCATTAAGTTCCTATCACTGGTGACGAGAATTGTGACTGCAAAGAAGCAAGTATGCAGATAGCAGTTTGCAACAGTCATTTACGGTCTTGTGTGACGCATACAATTTCCCAATGTAAAGGCAGTTTAGCTGATAAACAACATACTGAACAGGCGACATGGGCTGACAAATGTACATTGCACTCTGCACGCCACTACAACGGATATATACTGATCGCCATCGGTTTACATGCCAGCCACCAAATATGACGAAAGTCAAAGGGGTCTACACACTATTCCACACATTAATTAATTGAAATAGACATTATGTCACTGCCATGCAATTATACAGGCACGAAGATTAATTAATGTAAACTAGTTCAAGTAGTTAACTGTTACTTACAATTTGATTTTGAAATAAAAACTTTACTTTTAAACCAAATGTTAATTTACTTTCAAATGTTAAAAGTGTGTCCTTATTTCGTGGAAATGAAAAATGAATTTACAATCACCATCCACGCAACATATGTGGTCAGTTTTAAAAACGTCGCAAACCTTCATGTAGAGATAGAATAGGGTTTTGGAATGAATGTAATGGTCCAAAACAACACATGACCTGGCTATGAAATAACAAAGGTAATAATAATAACTTTTATCAAGGACGGGGTAACATGCCCGGTGCTCCAGGGCACACACTTCAATAGAACGAGTTGGTTTAGTATGTATTGTAATGGGGTCATAAATTGAGTGAATTTAGTTTTACGCCTCTTTAAGAAAATTTCCAGCAATATCACACCAGAATTGGGTTTCACACATTCTACTCATGTGGGGAATCGAACACGGGTCATCAGCATGACGAGAGAACGCCTTATCCATTAGCCCACCCCACCGTCCCCGGTCATAAATATAGACTAAAGTCTGACTGAGTTTAGTTTTACGCCGCTTTTAGCAATATTCCAGCAATATCACGGCGGGGGACACCATAAATGGGCTTAACACATTGTGCCCATGTGGAGAATCGAACCCGGTCTTCGGCGTGACGAGCCAACGCTTTAACCACTAGGCTACCCCACCTCCCCCATAAATATAGAAGCGACAACGTAGTACAAGTAGTTTCAACATTAGTTGTCATTTGATTTCGAAAGATATGTAAATGTAATTCCAAACGTCGAAAGCGTGTCCTCGTTGAAAAATGAATCTACAATAACCGTCAACAACGCAACACGTCTGGTGAAGGTCATACTGAAAAATGAATACAGCTCGTTAAATAATCCGCCTTTTGAAATATGTATAATGTTACGATTTACATTCTATATGTTCTAAACCTCAACGGAGAGAAAGCATAAGGCATTTTCTTCGGAATTAAATGGGTCGCAACAAAACACATTGTATGGCTATACAATAATAATGATAATAACAATAACCTGTCAAGGACACATAGTGTCAGGGTGACTTCCCCGGTACTCTTAGACCCAAACTTTGATAGTTTGTTTAGCATGTATTGCCAAACAGGAATAAGTGACGAGGTAATGGGTTTTCATCATGAACCCTGCATACATTACGTACATTAATCTGTCGTGTTCTGTATTCAGGTCACACCTTGTGCGCCACAGTTAGATGTACATTACAGCGGTTACTGAATCCATGTATCACTCCTCCATGTTGGAATCAGGGGCTGTCATCATCCACGATCCTGAAATGTGACGTGGATGTTTGTGAATCTTCGTAGAACATATGCAGATCATGTACACTTAATCTGGTCGTAATCCAGAGGAAAGGGTGGTCTTTCTTTACATATCAAGTTATCTCGCACGCATCTGTCTCTCACTTCAGTGACAAATTGGAATATTTTAGCATAAAGGACGTTTTATGTTTCCATAGTTCCTCTAGATGGCACTATACATGATAGATGCCGAATTAAGTCAAAATGAGTCGAATTTTGTGTAATGATACTTATGAACACACTTTCATTCATTTACAACCTCTAAAACATGGATTCTGAGCGAAACTAAATATTCTCGCCTATGGGCGAGCGCGTTAAAATTTTTCATTATCAAATATTCATGACAACTGCATGTCAAGAATTAAATTGTGACGTGTTCTACAAGTTTGATATATCTATACAGTTTTAACTGTTTCATCAAATATGCTTATGCATTCAGCCGTAAGTAGCTACAATACTGGTGCTGCATCTTGATGCAATATTCACGCATTCAGTAAGACTTAAATGTGTGTTCAGTTTGTTACCCATTGATTCCCAAGTTGAAACAAAAAACGTTATCAGTAGGTAAGGGAACTCGCTGTGAAACAAAAACGTTATCAGTAGGTAAGGGAACTAGCTGTGAAACTAACAAACCACAACGACATGTGTTGTGGGTGCCAGTGCAACCCCGAATAATACAACAGCTGTGATTCTAGCAATGAAATCAATGATGATGACATTCACCTCTCAACAACAGCGATCCAACTTGCAACTAGGGCTGGGCAGAGAGTAAGACAGGTTTAAGCAGATAGTTTTTAGGGTACAGAGTGATCCGCCAAATTGCTGGTCTCCGTGGGATGCAATGTGCCATGAGAGGCAATAGATAACTTTGTATACACAGAAATAAGGTTCTAGAACAAATATTCTGTGCATCTGTGATTTCTAGCACGGTGTCTAAATATAGTACAAGTATAATATAGCACACCACTTTACTTCTCTTACTCTCCATGTATACAATGTATAATATGTGAGGCATCCTCACACGACGTATAACACTGCCTCGTAACAAACAGCTGTGTAGATCGCTAAGTATTTCTCGGTAGACGGATCTTAAGAAGTCTATTGGTGTGGGTTACGTTAACATTGGATCCTGTGTGTGCCCTGTTGATGTTAATCAACAAATAATGGTCATGTTTTTACATTCAGTATGGAAC
The DNA here is from genome assembly GCF_003918875.1 of Haliotis rubra. Taxonomy (NCBI): domain Eukaryota; kingdom Metazoa; phylum Mollusca; class Gastropoda; order Lepetellida; family Haliotidae; genus Haliotis; species Haliotis rubra. The sequence continues at coordinate 106,006 of NW_025765020.1, read as the reverse complement.
TGATGTCATTTCATTCCCACGACATGGCAGACTTCCAATAGTCGAGGTTAGCTCCTAACATCACACCTTGACAACGACATGTAAACATAGCTATGATTATTGAATACGCTTGTAAACAGCATATTGACAACTGCACCAGTCACAAACAAATACACTGAATAGACGTCTAAAGAACACTGTACATAAATAAACGTTGTCACGTGAGATTTATACACGAACAGTATGTCAACACTAAAATCAGAAAGGACTTGTCACTTCAACAACGAGCGAATGAAACAGTAGTCTGTAAAAGCCGTATGTTCTGAAACTGTAGTCTGTAAAACCCATAAGTTCTGAAACAGTAGACTGTAAAACGCGTATGTTCTGAAACAGTAGACTGTAAAACCCGTAAGTTCTGAAACAGTAGTCTGTAAAACGCGTATGTTCTGAAACAGTAGTCTGTAAAACCCGTATGTTCTGAAACAGTAGTCTGTAAACCAGTATGTTCTGAAACAGTAGTCTGTAAAACCCGTATGTTCTGAAACAGTAGTCTGTAAAACGCGTATGTTCTGAAACAGTAGTCTGTAAAACCCGTATGTTCTGAAACAGTAGTCTGTAAAACCCGTATGTTCTGAAACAGTAATCTGTAAAACCCGTATGTTCTGAAACAGTAGTCTGTAAAACCCGTTTGTTCTGAAACTAGTAGTCTGTAAAACCCGTATGTTCTGAAACAGTAGTCTGTAAAACCCGTATGTTCTGAAACAGTAGTCTGTAAAACGCGTATGTTCTGAAACAGTAGTCTGTAAAACCCGTATGTTCTGAAACAGTAGTCTGTAAACCAGTATGTTCTGAAACAGTAGTCTGTAAAACCCGTATGTTCTGAAACAGTAGTCTGTAAAACGCGTATGTTCTGAAACAGTAGTCTGTAAAACCCCTATGTTCTCAAACAGTAGTCTGTAAACCCGTATGTTCTGAAACAGTAGTCTGTAAAACCTGTATGTTCTGAAACAGTAATCTGTAAAACCCGTATGTCCTGAAACAGTAGTCTGTAAAACCCGTATGTTCTGAAACAGTAGACTGTAAAACCCGTATGTTCTGAAACAGTAGTCTGTAAAACGCGTATGTTCTGAAACAGTAGTCTGTAAAACCCGTATGTTCTGAAACAGTAGTCTGTAAACCAGTATGTTCTGAAACAGTAGTCTGTAAAACCCGTATGTTCTGAAACAGTAGTCTGTAAAACGCGTATGTTCTGAAACAGTAGTCTGTAAAACCCGTATGTTCTGAAACAGTAGTCTGTAAACCAGTATGTTCTGAAACAGTAGTCTGTAAAACCCGTATGTTCTGAAACAGTAGTATGTCTGTAAAACCCTGTATGTTCTGAAACAGTAGGTCTGTAAAACCCGTATGTTCTGAAACGGTAGTCTGTAAAACCCGTATGTATGAAACAGTAGTCTGAAACAGTTCTGAAACAGTAGTCTGTAAAACAGTTCTGTCTGTAAACCACGTATCTGAAACAGTAGTCTGTAAAACCCGTATGTTCTGAAACGGTAGTCTGTAAAAGAAACAGTATGTTCTGAAACAGTAGTCTGTAAAACCCGTAAAACCCGTATGTTCTGAAACAGTAGTCATAATAAAACCCGTATGTTCTGAAACAGTAGTCTGTAAAACCCGTATGTTCTGAAACTGTAAAACAGTATGTTCTGTAAAACCTGGCAAAACGCGTTCTTCTGAAGCATTAGAAACCAGTATGTCTGTAAAACCCGTATGTTCTGAAACAGTAGTCATAAAACCCGTATGTTCTGAAACAGTAGTCTGTAAAACCCGTATGTTCTGAAAACAGTAGTCTGTGTAAACCCGTATGTTCTGAAACAGTAGTCTGTAAAACCCTGTATGTTCTGAAACAGTGTCTGTAAACCCGTATGTTCTGAAACAGTAGTCTGTAAAACCGTATGTTCTGAAACAGTAGCCTGTAAAAGCCCGTATGTTCTGAAACAGTAGTCTGTAAAACGTATGTTCTGAAACAGTAGTCTGTAAACCCGTATCTGAAACAGTAGTCTGAAACCTGCTATGTGTTCTGAAACAGTAGTCTGTAAACCAGTATGTTCTGTTCTGAACAGTAGTCTGTAAAACCCGTATGTTCTGAAACAGTAGTCTGTAAAACGCAATGGAATGGAAATGGAATGGAATGGAATGGAATGGAATGGAATGGAATGGAATGGAATGGAAAGGAATGGAATGGAATGGAATGGAATGGAATGGAATGGAAATGGAATGGAATGGAATGGAAATGGAATGGAATGGAATGGAATGGAATGGAATGGAATGGAAATGGAATGGAATGGAAGGAATGAAGGAATGGAATGGAATGGAATGGAATGGAATGGAATGGAATGGAATGGAATGGAATGGAATGGGAAATGGAATGGAAGAATGGAAATGGAATGGAATGGAAATGGAATGGAATGGAATGGAATGGAATGGAAAAAAATGGAAATAATGGAATGGAATGGAATGGAATGAAATGGAATGAATGGAATGGAATGGAAAATGGAAATGGAATGGAATGGAAAATGGAATGGAATGGAAATGGAATGGAATGGAATGGAATGGAAATGGAATGGAATGGAATGGAATGGAATGGAATGGAAATGGAATGGAATGAATGGAATGGAATGGAATGGAATGGAATGGAATGGAATGGAAATGGAATGGAATGGAATGGAATGGAATGGAATGGAAATGGAATGGAATGGAATGGAATGGAATGGAATGGAATGGAATGGAATGAATGGAATGGAATGGAGAATGGAATGGAATGGAAGGAAATGGAATGGAATGGAATGGAATGGAAATGAATGGATGCTCTAGTACAGCGTTCACTGTCGTCCATAGTTCAGCTGATTGTTATGGAGGTAAGGTATTGTTATCAACAGGACGGAGTAGTCACTTGATCAGCCTCATCAACACTAGTATGACGTTGTACTTGACCCCGTTTGAAGTCCGTCCTGATTGAATCATGTCCATACATCAGTTTGTAAAGAAATGTAAATCTTTGAACACTTGATGGTAACGAAATATAAATATAGTCATGTTATCAATAATAAGAAAAAGAAAAACAGAACATAAAACATCCAACGTCTAACTTGTTCCTGAATCGCCCAACGTTATCTTCCTGCAAAATAAATGCATAATGATATTGATATGTGAAATTTCAAATAGTTTTCAAAATCAGTGTTTGATTGTTTTGACTGTTTGACAGCAAACAGAATTCGCGCCATGGAACAAATGCGTAATGCCATCGTATCACACCATGTCATCAGTTAGGGCCTAAAACAAAAGTTCATTTTGCATCTCCAAGTCTCCGGCGATACTGAACCTTACTTTCGCCAGATGCTCCAGTGGTAACGAGCACATTTGGTAAGAGGAGATGACACCGTTTTATAGTTCCAACTATAATTAAATGTAAATCTAGTCAGAACAGAGCTGAAGTATTCCAGAAAAATGAAAAATGAACCGCATTATTTTATCGAAAAAGCTAAGGCAGTTGTAAATGTCACGTGCTCACTTTCTTCCTTCTCCACAGAATAGAATAAAATGTTTGTGTCTGACTCTGGTACGCTTATCCAAGAAAATTATCAACGTTAAACTGCCTATCACCGAAACCATTCATGCCGCCGAAAAGATGATGAAGCTTCACATATCCACACAGTTCTTTTCAATTTTTGGAACAGCACCACCTGAGTATTAAGTTTGACGAGTGACCTGAAACACGGTTTATCTCTGATACGCTAAAGCTGGAAGAAACCATCGAAACTGGTGCCTGGGTGTAGCATTCACGTGATTTAATGCTACGTTAGAAACTTCACAGAGTTAATATACGCATATACACCTTGTGCATTACCAAATATTTTGCGTCATGTGATTTCGTTAGGTATAGCCATCAATTCTGAATCAACCATAGTTGAAGAAGCTCTCATCCATTCATATTTCACCGTCATCCGCCTGTTCTGATGAAACGTACACGGACCAAACGCCCAGCGCTATATTATGGTAAAAAGGTTCCGTATGACATCTCATGAAAATTGAAATCGGCTCGTGTACGTCGCGGATAACCCTACCAATGGAAAAGCGGGTACCAAGCTCGCCTGAAATCATTTTTGTTTTGACTTAATCACCATGCAAATGATCAATACGAGAGATCAGAAGAACCAAGTCGTGGACGGCTGTAAGTTGCCCAGACTGCACGGTAGGTGTATACCAACGCGTTAATGCTTATGATAGGACAGCAGGAGTGGTATCAGGTCACTAAGAGCATTCAAGACCGTCCACGCAGGGCGACCTTTCAGTACATCATCGCCAACGTCAAGAATGACAGGGCTGTGCGCAAACCATCTGCAGGATCACTTTCCCCAGAGCGATGGAAACAGCACGGCCAGACCATTATCTGATCTAAAACAGTGCCGATACAGTAAAAGCCGACGTTTGCGCGCGGAAGAAACCTTTTGTCTGTCACAGATCATATCGTAGTCCTGTCCTCACCGGTCATCACCGCCAAAACCGACCAAGATGGTGCAACTCAACATCGAAATTCGAGGTTATCGATAATGGAGAGCTGTGCTGTTATCTGACGAAAGCCGATATTGTTAAAGTTTCGACAGTCGATGGCAGAGTGAAAGCGGCGGGAGAGCAGCGTGGTGAAATGTTTTCCAACGAGAGCGTATTGTTGAAAGAGATTCGTGGGTGGTCCAAAGCATCATGGCGTGGTGCAATCGGTCTCAACAGTTATGTTGACACCGTGGTGTTCCAGAATCTTGGTCCGATGATGAAATGACATGACAGCTGCTCGCTATAATGATTAACCCATAAGCTTCCCTACATTGTACCCTCAAGATTTGACTTACAGAAATCACACGAGTCCAGCAAGACATCACCAGAGCAACCGACTTCCTAAGCCACCTGATGGCATCCAATGGAACACCCTTTTTGGGACGAAATTCAAAGAAGACTGAATGAGTCTCCAAACCAACGCCGACAACTGTATTGGACTCCTCGATCATTTCGCAGAGTATTGGCCCAAGTGCCTCCATGGCCTTCATCGACCGGTTGGCTAATTCATTCCATGTACAGACGACGTAACGGATTTCTATCGGATGCCCATAGAGGCCACAATAATGATGCTCGACTTTTGCATTCTTATATGGTACCCATTTATGGTGATTTGTTTGTGTGCGAACATTAAATGCGATTCACGAAAATGTCGCAAGACCATAATTGTCAAGTTTCAACTAAGTCCCTCCTTATTTGTTTGTTAATTAGAGTGAATTCAAAGTGCGCTTTAAGAAACCCCTATAAGCTGTAGACATTTGTTCTCGTGTGGTCAGTATAGATAAACAACAGCTTCTGATACAACACAATGTTCCTCCTTGCCGTGACACGTACAGTTGAAACCCGCCTCCAGACAATCAATGGAGATGGAATGCACGTCATAGACTGGTGAGAGATGAAATCTGTTTGCTATGTTAGGAAAATGAAAATGAACCCGAGATACTCTGTAAATGAAAACATTAGGGTTGGTTTGTTGTTTAACGCCGCACTGAGCAATATCCCAGCTATATGCCGGCAGTCTGTAACTATTCGAGCCTGGACCCGACAATCCACTGATCAACAGCATGAGCATCTATACAGTTTGGATACGATGACATGTGTCAAACAAGTTCGAGAGTCTAACCATCCGAAACCGTTTGTGTCCTCTTACGACATGGGTTGCTTAAGACCAATTCTAACCCGGACCGTCATGCATTTTTTATTTGTCTAATAAAATCATGATCATTTGATATTTGAAAACCACTCTTTCAGTAGTATTAAGTTTGATTTACTGATCCGACATTAGGACTTATACGGTTTATTTCTGGTGCGTTAAAAGTTGGAGCTCTCGATACTGTGCCGGGTAGTATCTACCACGTGGCTCAGTTGATGACTGTCTGAACACTCACCGGGGAGCCATGGGCATTCATTTCCGGGTGGATGTTGATTGATCTCTATCACACAGAACCTCCAGGAAGTCAGGTTTAGATGATACATGACGGGTAATGTGCAGGGGTTAGCGAAGAACTGACTGAGGTCAGAAAGTAAAATAATGTCGGCACAGGTTAGGGAAGACTATTTTCCATTGCATGAAATCGTGGTGCAAACAATTTCTACAATAGTGGTAAATTAGGAAAATACGGAAATAAATGTAAATGCGAAGATACTAATCTTGAGAGGATAACACAAATGCGCCTTTTCACCTGAAGAATCTTTTGAACATAGGTAAACACAAACATGTCAACATTCCGAATGCATTTTTCTGAGGGACACTGATATGCTATATATTAGATGAAAACTATACATTAACATTCGTGAAGTCTCAACAACAACACTGGTATCACTTGGCGGCTGAGGTGAAATCTTGCAGTAGATGGTCGTAATCAGCATGCATTTAAAACTGAAAGTTAAATGTGTGCACCTATCACCTGCCAGTTACAATAGAAAGACAAAACGCTTTCCACATCCATAAGAAATCTCCGCTGAAAGCAGACTCGATTCTACAATTGTGACTATATCATGAGCATATATTTTTATTACCCACGAGGTCACGAGGTAGTTGCCTACTAAACTCGTACGTCACACGAGTGTGGTATCGCGTTCACCTGTGTCGTAACGACTTGACCTTGGATTCTAACGATTTGATTGGATAACCGATGACCTCTCAATTAGTCACATTCTGACATTACTGTTATTTTCATTTATAACAAACACGTGAATTCATTCATTCTACAACTGAAATGCATTGTGGGAATGTAAACCTTGCGAACGTTGCCGTGTCGCTGTTTAATTGTGAGTCGAACTGAGGCATTATATCCGTCGAAAAACATAAACGCAATGTTTCCACTAGTGATGTTAGCCGAATGAAGTTACTGGAAACCAAGAAACGAGGTGCTACGGAGTAGTTTACTGTAGGAGGCTGTACGAGGCGATGACAACTGACATGCATCGTGACGTCGGTTACCAAGGCAGTGACATCATTACAGTGTGAAGTCATGCAAATACTGTACTACAGTACAAAACTCTTCCGCAACCTCTTTATGAAACCGGTTTCGGTTTGAAATCAAAAACATAACAAAAATACGCTATTTTGTCAATATAATGCATGTAAGACGTGGGTAATAAATAAAATACCACAATCGGTCTCATTACATACGAATTATACGAAACTTGTGACCTTCCTATGTTATCTGATCTCGCTTTCGCTCGGTCAGATACCATGGGAAGGACACTCGTTTCGTATGATTCGTATGCAATGAGACCTCGTGTAGTATTCTCTATGTATGTATTTGTTTCAGAAACTCCGTGTTCGCGTAATACGTGGGAAAGTCACTGGCCATCACAAGCATACCGTACAGAAGTATGGAGGGACACTCTCATAATCTTCACCATCGAGTCAGGTGCTTCTCATGCCCTCGCAGTGTCAGGTATTATCACCTTTAGTTATAGATGAAAACGATCCACGCACATGGGATATTCAGTACCTACTATCACTGCCAATTCAATGGTGAAAATCCTCTGCATTGAACATTTTGAAAGGGAGAGCAGAAGCCAATTGAATTGTTACCAACAGTCAAAACTATTTCAAAGGGAGAATGTATTACAGTTGAGCTAAATCTAGTCACAAACATGGCAAACGGCTGCCATAATACCTTGACTTGTGTCAGTTTTCTTTTCTGCAACCAATAAATCATAATTAAATTCATATCAGCGGTGTTGGGAATTGTGACTGCAACGAAGCATGTATGCATGTAGCAGTTTGCAAGAGTCGTGTCGACCTAGTGTGACGCATAAACCTTTTCCATCTATGCAGTTACTCTGGTATCAACCATAAAAGGAATTGTACCTTGCTAAACCCGCGACATGGGCTGACAACTGCACATTGCACTGTGTCATTACGTTGGTTCTACACACAATGTATGTACTGATCTCAGTTGGTTAAAATATGACTAAAGTCATTGGGATCTATACGCTATTCTACACATGAATTGTAATAGACATTACGTTGCTGTCATGAATTTGTACGCGGCCCCCGACGAAAATTAATTAATGAAAACTATTTTAAGTAGTTACTTGACATTTGATCCTGACATAGAACCTTAAATTTGAAAACAAATGTAAATGAACTTTGAAATATCGAAATAATGTCCTAGATTCGTGGAAAGCACCATCCACGCAATATATATGATAAAGTTCGTACTGGAAAGCTTGAAAGGTGTATAATGTTGCATGCTGTTCTAAAACATTAATGAAGAGAAAGCATAATCTATTTTGGAATGAATGAAATGGTCCGAAACATCACATGAGCAGAATGCTCAAGCGGCAGAAGACCCAAAACTTCTGATGGACGTCCGCGTTAACCTCTCTCCTCTTCCTGGTGGAAACTCTTCCGGCACAGAGCCAATTGGCCCCGAAATTTCGGATCCTCACTCTTCCTCTTTCTTAGTTGCAGATCTTTCCGAAAATCCTGTGTATATTTTGTTTCAGTCTATTTATGATGAAATATCTGATTTACCTTTAGAAAAACGGAGGACAATTAAACAAACAACATAATCTTTTCCCACAAATGAAATTAATTAATTAAATGATATTATTTCTATGAAACTTCCTGTGGACTGTTCATTACATGAAGTTAATTGGTGTGTCTATGTTGCCGCTCGTACCTTGGAGGATCTTCACACAGTTTCCAAAGAAACACATCCAATACTAAGAACAATACACCAATAAATAAAAAGCGGTTTCAAGTGAAACTAACAGAAACTAGAAAATGCATTTCCTGGATAAAGCTTTGCCTGAAGTTAAGATCATCAGGGAGTCCACTTCTACAGGCAACATAAAACAAACGGTGATGGTGAGCATGATAAACGGCCTCCCATGGATGTCAATGAAAGGTTCTGGAAACAGTTGTGGTCTGTACCCAGCGACTGTAACCTTGAGGCACCATGGGTCAGTGATTATGACCATGCAATGCATGAGAAAGTAACTAGGTCGTTTGTTTGTTACATCTCACTAGATTGCCTGAAACGTGTCATCAAAAGGTCCAAATCTAATACAGCTCCAGGGCCTGATGGCATTCGAAATCGGCACTGGAAACTGTTCCCCTGTGTCAAAACACCATTACTTCACCGTTTCAATTCTCTTGTGGACACAGGTGATGCTCCTCCATGGTTCTGCAAATGTCGCACAATATTCCTTCCCAAATAAGGAGACTTGACTGATCCCAAAACTTCCGCCCTATCATATGTTTGAATACTCAGTAAAAAAAAAACCTTCACAGGGTGTTTAACAAGTTTCGTGTCATCTTACTGCTCTTCCAATGATATAATTTACAGAGAGCAGAAGTGGGAGAGAAGGGAAATTGGGGGTGCAAGGATCAACCTCTTGTACAGAAAATGATTTTGGAAGAGGCTAAAACATATCACCGCAACCTCTCCATGTGCTGGATTGATTACAATAAAGCATATGACTCTGTCTCTCACGAATGGATTCTGAAGTGACTTTGTTGTATTGACCTCCCTGAGCGACTACTTGATTTAATCAAGTCTTAAATGAGTTGCTGGTCGACACAACTTGAGATGTACTCGCAAGGACAGGTGCAGACTTCGGAATCTATTCCAATCAGAAGGGGAATATTCCAAGGAGACTCCTTCAGTCCTTTGCTTTTTTGTTTGTCTCTAAATCCTTTGAGCTTTCTGCTCAACAGAGAGGAGGGTTACCATCCCGGACCTCCTCAGCACAGATCACCGCTTACTCGTCTCCTTTGCATGGATGACATCGAGCTCCTTGCCAAAGAAGATACCAATTTGAAATGGCAGGTTTTCCTTGTCGAGTCCTTTTTGAATGATATTGGCAAGACATTTTGGCTCGACAAATGTAATACTCTTCATTTGAAACGTGGCAAGGTAATTAATGATGGATCGGTCAAGTTACAGGGGGATTGAGGTATTGAGCATCTTGTGGAAGATCAGACCTACTCCTATCTTGGAATGCAAGTTCGACACAAGCTCCAAAATGCCCATATTGAAGAAAAACTTCGGGCCGACTATAAATCTCTATTAAAGAAAATCTGGAGCCCAGAGCTAAATGCTCGAAACAAGGCCAAAGCCACCAATAGTTTTGCTGTGCCAGTCCTCTCCTATTCCTTTGGAGTAGTCGATTGGAAAAAACAAGACCTCCAGAGTCTTGACCGCCTGACCAGAAGGATCACCACCCTCGTACCTCTCTCAATCGCTTATACATGCCAATCAATTCTGGAGGTCGGGGATTGATTAATGTGGAGGCTCTTCATGATAGAATTCTTTTGTGTACTTTTGCACATATTTATCTATCGCGTTGATCCTCATGTCAGTGAAGTACCCAATACACCTCTGTGGTGGTGGGGTGGGGTGTGTGTTGACAACCAGGGAATCCTTCATCATGTCATGTGTGTATGTTGTCACCAACAAAGTGATCATATTTCAAAACACTTCCGACCCACTTCACGACACTTGAACATATACGACAACAACCTCTTACGTTTCTGTCTCACTGTAGAAGGGACGTCTTCACTGAAGTACACGTTCGTTCCCTTCAGCAGATTTGCAGATGTCAGAATGTTTTGTTTATCTTTGTCGTCAGACAGCCTCACAATGATTGCCTTCCCGTTCATGATCCTGTGTGATCGTTGTATGCTGATTTTACTTTCATCCAGTTCCAGCTTCTCCTTCAATACAGATCGTACACTCCTTTCACAGTCACCCCACGTCTCATTTGAACCTGTAAATATCAAATTATTCCTTCTACTCACATTTTCCAGATAATCTTCAAGTCTATCAATAGTGGGGGACCCAAATCAGCATACACCACATCAAAGATATGAGTTAATTTCCTAATTGAAACATCTAAATACATTAACACAGTGGCATTCGCTTTGAAACTAACCAACAACGGGGAAATAACTATGATTTGTAACCCCTATTATATTCATATCATACTGATGCTTGTTTATATAATTACTGTGGACCTTTGGGCTGCAGCAACTCTACCTTATCTAGATCTCAATCTCACAGAGCATGTTTGGGACATTATAGGTCGCACAATCCTCCACTACCCTCCTGATGTAGTGTAACAGGCCCTCCGTCAAGATTATAACACACAAACTCATAGACAACGTCCGAAACAGGGATGATATTGCAAATTGTGGAGATTAACCAGATATTGACATTTCGCTGTGTTATTAATACTGATTTTCTGTAAATTCATATTACTATAAAGGATTTACAATGGCAGAACGAATCAATGGCAACAAATACAATGGCTCCATTCATGCTGAATGGTCAAGCTCACAAACTAGGCTGTCAATCACTTCACTGGTGGTCTTAATGTAATGTGAGATTATATATATATACACGTGCAACACGCAAGGTAGACCAGCCAGGCAGGCAAACTGCAGGCTCATGTTCAACATTTGTAATTGTTTATCTCTCAAGGATTGTTAACGTCTATTTTCAAACACCAGCAAAATCTGCTGTTTCACAAAAGCGCGTGCTTGTACTACTCAGAGTGCAGAGTGAGGTGTTAGAATGTGGCGGGTACCGTGCAGCGTAAGGCTAAAAACAACTTCCATTCCCAGTAACAGAATCGAATGTGTGGGTGTGCAAGTCATGCTTCCCTCTTTGCAGACACCCGGTGTCATAACACATTTTCAGTGATGGGTTCATATAATTTTCACAAACGGAATTTGTTTCTGAAGATATTCCGGCTATTATAATGCACTGGCGTTTCTATATTCGACAACTTCAGCGTTCATCACTAATTATTCAAGTTTCGCCGACTCCCTGTGAAAGTTCACAAAGCACAAAGTTCTCACCATGTTGTGAATAAGGTGAAATTTCCTGAACAAAGTTCAACTGATAACACTGTCTCTGCTGTGAAATTTTCACTCTGATCCACTTAATGAAAAATGAATCCTACAATTCGAGATGTGAAACTGATTTCATCTAAAGCAAAATGTCAATTATCAGATGTTAAATGTTAAATCTCGTCTCAAATGATAAACACGGCACTGTGTTTTAGGAAAATGAAATTTAATCTGAAATAATTTGTAATTAATGACATTTTATGGACAAAGCAACACAATTATAAAAACAAAACAGGTGTCTATGTTCTTCCCTGTCCCCTTTCATCAATAGGAAACAGAACCTAAATCAGTGGTCACTGAATAACAGTCAGACTTATGTACCAGATGCGAAGCTAGGACATACTCCCACATACATTTGTTTGAATACCGCTCTACAAATGTAAGTATCTCTTTCCAATCGTTGTCGAGAGCTTTGTCATAATCGAAACCATTATGGACAGCTGGGCTTAGAATGAAAATGGTTGGACATTCGTACATTGTATCGTGAGGTGTATTCGAATTTATTATAAAATTTACTTGAATAATATAGAAGTATCCTCACGTAGATTAATACTGAAAATAACAAGTAATGACACATGCTTGCCTCTGTAGTTAAAAAGCATTTCCGGTGTTTGATGCACGTGCATGTTCGTGTCCAGATCTGCATCCACCTCGACATTTATACATCGAATTACGGGGCGTGTCTGCTTGCTGGCCACCTCGGCATTTATACATCGCATTACGGGGCTTGTCTGCTTGCTGGCCACCTCGACATTTATACATGGCATTACGGGGCTTGTCTGCTTGCTGGCCACCTCGACATTTATACATCGCATTACGGGGCTTGTCTCGCTTGCTGGCCACCTCGGCATTTATACATCGCATTACGGGGCTTGTCTGCTTGCTGGCCACCTCGACATTTATACATGGCATTACGGGGCTTGTCTGCTTGCTGGCCACCTCGACATTTATACATCGCATTACGGGGCTTGTCTGCTTGCTGGCCACCTCGACATTTATACATCGCATTACGGGGCTTGTCTGCTTGCTGGCCACCTCGACATTTATACATCGCATTACGGGGCTTGTCTGCTTGCTGGCCACCTCGACATTTATACATCGCATTACGTGTTACACGTGTTACATACCTCTCGCACGTGTGGTCCGGACTACACATGGAGAAGTAAGGACAACCTGTACAAGTCTCTTATTGACTATATTCTTGTACCCTCTCATGCGGTAAGCAGCTTACTTCAGTGTTGTGTGCTTGATCAATATGACTACACAATCTCTGACCATCTTCCTTGCTTCGTAAATATTAAAGTACAGCATAAATCTGCAACTCCTACATCCAAGACATGTATTCCAAAATGGCACAAAGCTGCCTCCACTGAATTAAATGCTTACACAGAGGAAACAGAGAGACTTCTCTCTAACATATGTATGCCATGTAATGAAGCACAACCTGCAGACATTGAGCTCTATAATGAACAGATTAGAAATGCCCTTACTAGTGCTAGTTCCGAGTGCGTTCCCTCTGGAACATTTAGATCCTATCTAAAGCCATATTGGAAAAGTAGCGGCCTAAATGATACTCATTACCAAATGCGTGTCTCTCGGCGAACCTGGCTCGCAGACGACAAACCAAGGGGAGACGATTCGACTTCATATCGAGAATACAAACGTGCTAAGCGCGACTTCCGTCGTTTACATCGGCAGGCAAAACGAAAACAACGCAAAGAACTATCTCGTGTGAACTTGAAATTTCTTCAGAAACAGATATTAATACCTTCTTTAAATCTGTGCGTAAGCTGAGACGCCCGCGGTCAACAGTTGACCAATTAGTGTTTAACAATACCCACGCGGACACACCAGAGGCCATATGTAACCTGTGGGGTGCTTACTATGCTAACCTCGCCATACCACATCATGCTGAAACTTTAGATGATGAATTTAAAGCATCTGTGGATATCAAACTGGCAGATATAATTTCACAACATGTTGATTCTACTGCTGCTGACGCTGTACTATATGCCGATATCCAGCCATCAGAGTTAAAACAACATCTGGTTAATCTAAAGCGTAACAAATCCCCTGGACCAGATCACGTAAACAATGAACATCTTATCTATGGAGGTGACGTACTGGTCGATAAGCTCTGGGTCTAATTATGAAAGCTGTGTACTTTCCCAATATCTTTAGACTGGGTATGATTGTTCCACTTTATAAAGGAAAAGGTGCAAAATGTGATCCCAAAAACTACAGAGGTATCACCCTAACCTCCTGTATAGGGAAACTATTTGAAAAACTATTACTGTCACGTCTACAATGTTATATAAGCCATATTAATCCCCACTTTCCAGACCCTCTACAGTTTGGATTTAGAAAAGAACACGGTGCAATTATGTCGACGTTCATGCTCAATGATTGCGTAACATATTATGCTGAGCGTGGCTCCCAAGTTTTCTCAGCTTTTCTCGATAATGAGAAAGCTTTTGATCGCATCTGGCATGGCGGTCTATTCTTAAAACTCCACAATTTGGGTATAACGGGTAAAATGTGGAATCTGCTATATCACAGCTACACCTGCAGCTCTTCTTTTGTAATGTACAACGGAAATAGCTCAGACACTTTTGAAGTAAAACAAGGTGTAGGGCAAGGTAGAGCCTTGTCTGCATGGTTCTTCCTTGTCTTCATAAACGATTTACTAACTGAATTAAGACTTAGTAACAATGGTATATGTGTATATGGTATTGATGTACCATCAGTCCTGTTAGCCGATGATACGACACTGTTAAGTACCACTCCGTCTGGGCTGCAGAATTCACTTCATATTGTTTCAGAATATGCTTCCAGATGGCGCCTAACATATAATGCATCGAAAAGCACTGTTGTAGTTTTTCGGAAAGGGAAACAATCTTGTCCTGAGCTCACATTCTCCTTTTGCGACACCTCTATTAATATAAGTCCATCAGTAAAATATGGTGGTATCCTACTCTCATCAGATCTGTCTTGTAAAGATAGAGTTTTCGCTAACTGTCAAAAGGCCAGGCAAACCATAAATTCCTTGCGCTCATTGGGTCTTAACAGTACTGACTTACATCCAGTTACATATGTTAATATATGGAAAGAATGGTTTTACCTACAAGCTTCTATGGTTGTGAAACCATGCCTACGCTATATGGCAAAAACATTGATTTGGTGGAAAATACCCAACGATATTTCGCTAAATGTATTCAAGGGTTCAACAGACGTATGCCAACAGATTCTGTATGTGCCAACCTAGGCCTCTGGACAATGGTTGGGTACATTGACAAGTGTAGATTATTATTCCTTGGAAGATTATGTAATAACGCCTGTAATTCATCAACGAAAACACTGTTCTGTGCATTTTAGCACTCACTGTTCACTTAAATATTAGCTCACGCAGTATTTGCAACACTCTGTTATGTACAGCACGGAAGTATAACCTACTGGATTATGTATCAACTTACGTGCAAACTGGTATTTTCCGTCAAAGACAGTTTGGCGCAAAATAGTTATAAGCTCTGTCTTCTCTTATGAAGAGGCTCAATGGAAATTGAGACTCTCCATTAGAAAAATATGTCCAGATATGATGTAATCCATCAAACACTGAGTCTACATAGACTTTACACTCTAATGTATCTGTACCCAGAATATAAAGACCATATACAACTTGCTGTACTAGTCGGTTCTAAAGCCAAATTCTCAAAAGAATGTATGCTTTGTAATAAGTACTGCTATGACCACGATGCCCACATCATTTTGCATTGTGAATCTGTAATGAACCAAAGAAATAACTTTTATATGACGCTACTTGACCTACTGGACGTAGAATTATATGTCTTAATTGAAATGCTTGATGATGAAGATGCCCTTGTACTGTTTTGTGGTGCAAAACTTCACATCCCTGGCCTTCATGAAACAGCATGGCAAACGACCATACTACATTTTTCGAACTACATCTATTCTTTAAAGAATTCCTTGATGTATACTTTCTGAACTATCATTGTTGTAAATATCCGTGCTTTGTACATATCATATGTGGATATATGTAACTAACTGATGTTTGTTTATGTAATCTTCGAATATACTTTTGGAGGAAATAAAGACATTCATTCATTCATTCATTCATACATGGCATTACGGGGCTTGTCTGCTTGCTGGCCACCTCGACATTTATACATCGCATTACGGGGCTTGTCTGCTTGCTGGTCACCTCGGCATTTATACATCGCATTACAGGGCTTGTCTGCTTGCTGGCCACCTCGACATTTATACATGGCATTACGGGGCTTGTCAGCTTGCTGGCCACCTCGACATTTATACATGGCATTACGGGGCTTGTCAGCTTGCTGGCCACCTCGACATTTATACATCGCATTACGGGCTTGTCTGCTTGCTGGCCACCTCGACATTTATACATCGCATTACACGGGGCTTGTCTGCTTGCTGGCCACCTCGACATTTATACATCGCGATACGGGGCTTGTCTGCTTGCTGGCCACCTCGACATTTATACATGGCATTACGGGCTTGTCTGCTTGCTGTCCACCGACATTTATACATCGCATTACGGGCTTGTCTGCTTGCTGGCCACCTCGGCATTTATACATCGCATTACGGGCTTGTCTGCTTGCTGGCCACCTCGACATTTATACATCGCATTCACGGGCTTGTCTGCTTGCTGGCCACCTCGACATTTATACATCGCATTACGGGGCTTGTCTGCTTGCTGGCCACCTCGACATTTATACATCGCATTATTGGGCTTGTCTGCTTGCTGGCCACCTCGACATTTATACATCGCATTACGGGGCTTGTCTGCTTGCTGGCCACCTCGACATTTATACATGGCATTACGGGCTTGTCTGCTTGCTGGCCACCTCGACATTTATACATCGCGATACGGGCTTGTCTGCTTGCTGGCCACCTCGGCATTTATACATCGCATTACGTGTTACACGTGTTACATACCTCTCGCACGTGTGGTCCGGACTACACATGGAGAAGTAAGGACAACCTGTACAAGTCTCTTATTGACTATATTCTTGTACCCTCTCATCATGTAAGCAGCTTACTTCAGTGTTGTGTGCTTGATCAATATGACTACACAATCTCTGACCATCTTCCTTGCTTCGTAAATATTAAAGTACAGCATAAATCTGCAACTCCTACATCCAAGACATGTATTCCAAAATGGCACAAAGCTGCCTCCACTGAATTAAATGCTTACACAGAGGAAACAGAGACTTCTCTCTAACATATGTATGCCATGTAATGAAGCACAACCTGCAGACATTGAGCTCTATAATGAACAGATTAGAAATGCCCTTACTAGTGCTAGTTCCGAGTGCGTTCCCTCTGGAACATTTAGATCCTATCTAAAGCCATATTGGAAAAGTAGCGGCCTAAATGATACTCATTACCAAATGCGTGTCTCGGCGAACCTGGCTCGCAGACGACAAAACCAAGGGGAGACGATTCGACTTCATATCGAGAATACAAACGTGCTAAGCGCGACTTCCGTCGTTTACATCGGCAGGCAAAACGAAAACAACGCAAAGAACTATCTCGTGAACTTGAAATTTCTTCAGAAACAGATATTAATACCTTCTTTAAATCTGTGCGTAAGCTGAGACGCCCGCGGTCAACAGTTGACCAATTAGTGTTTAACAATACCCACGCAGACACACCAGAGGCCATATGTAACCTGTGGGGTGCTTACTATGCTAACCTCGCCATACCACATCATGCTGAAACTTTAGATGATGAATTTAAAGCATCTGTGGATATCAAACTGGCAGATATAATTTCACAACATGTTGATTCTACTGCTGCTGACGCTGTACTATATGCCAATATCCAGCCATCAGAGTTAAAACAACATCTGGTTAATCTAAAGCGTAACAAATCCCCTGGACCAGATCACGTAAACAATGAACATCTTATCTATGGAGGTGACGTACTGGTCGATAAGCTCTGGGTCTAATTATGAAAGCTGTGTACTTTCCCAATATCTTTAGACTGGGTATGATTGTTCCACTTTATAAAGGAAAAGGTGCAAAATGTGATCCCAAAACTACAGAGGTATCACCCTAACCTCCTGTATAGGGAAACTATTTGAAAAACTATTACTGTCACGTCTACAATGTTATATAAGCCATATTAATCCCCACTTTCCAGACCCTCTACAGTTTGGATTTAGAAAAGAACACGGTGCAATTATGTCGACGTTCATGCTCAATGATTGCGTAACATATTATGCTGAGCGTGGCTCCCAAGTTTTTCTCAGCTTTTCTCGATAATGAGAAAGCTTTTGATCGCATCTGGCATGGCGGTCTATTCTTAAAACTCCACAATTTGGGTATAACGGGTAAAATGTGGAATCTGCTATATCACAGCTACACCTGCAGCTCTTCTTTGTAATGTACAACGGAAATAGCTCAGACACTTTTGAGTAAAACAAGGTGTAGGGCAAGGTAGAGTCTTGTCTGCATGGTTCTTCCTTGTCTTCATAAACGATTTACTAACTGAATTAAGACTTAGTAACAATGGTATATGTGTATATGGTATTGATGTACCATCAGTCCTGTTAGCCGATGATACGACACTGTTAAGTACCACTCCGTCTGGGCTGCAGAATTCACTTCATATTGTTTCAGAATATGCTTCCAGATGGCGCCTAACATATAATGCATCGAAAAGCACTGTTGTAGTTTTTCGGAAAGGGAAACAATCTTGTCCTGAGCTCCCATTCTCCTTTTGCGACACCTCTATTAATATAAGTCCATCAGTAAAATATGGTGGTATCCTACTCTCATCAGATCTGTCTTGTAAAGATAGAGTTTTCGCTAACTGTCAAAAGGCCAGGCAAACCATAAATTCCTTTGCGCTCATTGGGTCTTAACAGTACTGACTTACATCCAGTTACATGTGTTAATATATGGAAAAGAATGGTTTTACCTACAAGCTTCTATGGTTGTGAAACCATGCCTACGCTATATGGCAAAAACATTGATTTGGTGGAAAATACCCAACGATATTTCGCTAAATGTATTCAAGGGTTCAACAGACGTATGCCAACAGATTCTGTATGTGCCAACCTAGGCCTCTGGACAATGGTTGGGTACATTGACAAGTGTAGATTATTATTCCTTGGAAGATTATGTAATAACGCCTGTAATTCATCAACGAAAACACTGTTCTGTGCATTTTTAGCACTCACTGTTCACTTAAATATTAGCTCACGCAGTATTTGCAACACTCTGTTATGTACAGCACGGAAGTATAACCTACTGGATTATGTATCAACTTACGTGCAAACTGGTATTTTTCCGTCAAAGACAGTTTGGCGCAAAATAGTTATAAGCTCTGTCTTCTCTTATGAAGAGGCTCAATGGAAATTGAGACTCTCCATTAGAGAAAATATGTCCAGATATGATGTAATCCATCAAACACTGAGTCTACATAGACTTTACACTCTAATGTATCTGTACCCAGAATATAAAGACCATATACAACTTGCTGTACTAGTCGGTTCTAAAGCCAAATTCTCAAAAGAATGTATGCTTTGTAATAAGTACTGCTATGACCACGATGCCCACATCATTTTGCATTGTGAATCTGTAATGAACCAAAGAAATAACTTTTATATGACGCTACTTGACCTACTGGACGTAGAATTATATGTCTTAATTGAAATGCTTGATGATGAAGATGCCCTTGTACTGTTTTGTGGTGCAAAACTTCACATCCCTGGCCTTCATGAAACAGCATGGCAAACGACCATACTACATTTTTCGAACTACATCTATTCTTTAAAGAATTCCTTGATGTATACTTTCTGAACTATCATTGTTGTAAATATCCGTGCTTTGTACATATCATATGTGGATATATGTAACTAACTGATGTTTGTTTATGTAATCTTCGAATATACTTTGGAGGAAATAAAGACATTCATTCATTCATTCATTCATACATGGCATTACGGGGCTTGTCTGCTTGCTGGCCACCTCGACATTTATACATCGTGATTACGGGGCTTGTCTGCTTGCTGGTCACCTCGGCATTTATACATCGCATTACGGGCTTGTCTGCTTGCTGGCCACCTCGACATTTATACATCGCATTACGGGGCTTGTCATCGCTTGCTGGCCACCTCGACATTTATACATCGCATTACGGGCTTGTCTGCTTGCTGGCCACCTCGACATTTATACATCGCATTCTGCGGGCTTGTCTTTATACATGGCATTACGCTTGCTGGCCACCTCGACATTTATACATCGCATTACGGGGCTTGTCTGCTTGCTGGCCACCGACATTTATACATCGCATTACGGGCTTGTCTGCTTGCTGCCACCTCGACATGCTGGCCACCTCGACATTTATACATCGCATTACGGGGCTTGTCTGCTTGCTGGCCACCTCGACATTTATACATCGCACACGGGGCTTGTCTGCTTGCTGGCCACCTCGACATTTATACATCGCATTACGGGGCTTGTCTGCTTGCTGGCCACCTCGACATTTATACATCGCATTACGGGCTTGTCTGCTTGCTGGCCACCTCGACATTTATACATCGCATTACGGGCTTGTCTGCTTGCTGGCCACCTCGACATTTATACATGGCATTACGGGCTTGCTGTCTGCTTGCTGGCCACCTCGACATTTATACATCGCGACACGGGCTTGTCTGCTTGCTGGCCACCTCGGCATTTATACATCGCATTACGTGTTACGTGTTACATACCTCTCGCACGTGTGGTCCGGACTACACATGGAGAAGTAAGGACAACCTGTACAAGTCTCTTATTGACTATATTCTTGTACCCTCTCATGCGGTAAGCAGCTTACTTCAGTGTTGTGTGCTTGATCAATATGACTACACAATCTCTGACCATCTTCCTTGCTTCGTAAATATTAAAGTACAGCATAAATCTGCAACTCCTACATCCAAGACATGTATTCCAAAATGGCACAAAGCTGCCTCCACTGAATTAAATGCTTACACAGAGGAAACAGAGAGACTTCTCTCTAACATATGTATGCCATGTAATGAAGCACAACCTGCAGACATTGAGCTCTATAATGAACAGATTAGAAATGCCCTTACTAGTGCTAGTTCCGAGTGCGTTCCCTCTGGAACATTTAGATCCTATCTAAAGCCATATTGGAAAAGTAGCGGCCTAAATGATACTCATTACCAAATGCGTGTCTCTCGGCGAACCTGGCTCGCAGACGACAAACCAAGGGGAGACGATTCGACTTCATATCGAGAATACAAACGTGCTAAGCGCGACTTCCGTCGTTTACATCGGCAGGCAAAACGAAAACAACGCAAAGAACTATCTCGTGAACTTGAAATTTCTTCAGAAACAGATATTAATACCTTCTTTAAATCTGTGCGTAAGCTGAGACGCCCGCGGTCAACAGTTGACCAATTAGTGTTTAACAATACCCACGCGGACACACCAGAGGCCATATGTAACCTGTGGGGGTGCTTACTATGCTAACCTCGCCATACCACATCATGCTGAAACTTTAGATGATGAATTTAAAGCATCTGTGGATATCAAACTGGCAGATATAATTTCACAACATGTTGATTCTACTGCTGCTGACGCTGTACTATATGCCGATATCCAGCCATCAGAGTTAAAACAACATCTGGTTAATCTAAAGCGTAACAAATCCCCCTGGACCAGATCACGTAAACAATGAACATCTTATCTATGGAGGTGACGTACTGGTCGATAAGCTCTGGGTCTAATTATGAAAGCTGTGTACTTTCCCAATATCTTTAGACTGGGTATGATTGTTCCACTTTATAAAGGAAAAGGTGCAAAATGTGATCCCAAAAACTACAGAGGTATCACCCTAACCTCCTGTATAGGGAAACTATTTGAAAAACTATTACTGTCACGTCTACAATGTTATATAAGCCATATTAATCCCCACTTTCCAGACCCTCTACAGTTTGGATTTAGAAAAGAACACGGTGCAATTATGTCGACGTTCATGCTCAATGATTGCGTAACATATTATGCTGAGCGTGGCTCCCAAGTTTTCTCAGCTTTTCTCGATAATGAAAGCTTTTGATCGCATCTGGCATGGCGGTCTATTCTTAAAACTCCACAATTTGGGTATAACGGGTAAAATGTGGAATCTGCTATATCACAGCTACACCTGCAGCTCTTCTTTTTGTAATGTACAACGGAAATAGCTCAGACACTTTTGAAGTAAAACAAGGTGTAGGGCAAGGTAGAGTCTTGTCTGCATGGTTCTTCCTTGTCTTCATAAACGATTTACTAACTGAATTAAGACTTAGTAACAATGGTATATGTGTATATGGTATTGATGTACCATCAGTCCTGTTAGCCGATGATACGACACTGTTAAGTACCACTCCGTCTGGGCTGCAGAATTCACTTCATATTGTTTCAGAATATGCTTCCAGATGGCGCCTAACATATAATGCATCGAAAAGCACTGTTGTAGTTTTTCGGAAAGGGAACAATCTTGTCCTGAGCTCACATTCTCCTTTGCGACACCTCTATTAATATAAGTCCATCAGTAAAATATGGTGGTATCCTACTCTCATCAGATCTGTCTTGTAAAGATAGAGTTTTCGCTAACTGTCAAAAGGCCAGGCAAACCATAAATTCCTTGCGCTCATTGGGTCTTAACAGTACTGACTTACATCCAGTTACATGTGTTAATATATGGAAAAGAATGGTTTTACCTACAAGCTTCTATGGTTGTGAAACCATGCCTACGCTATATGGCAAAAACATTGATTTGGTGGAAAATACCCAACGATATTTCGCTAAATGTATTCAAGGGTTCAACAGACGTATGCCAACAGATTCTGTATGTGCCAACCTAGGCCTCTGGACAATGGTTGGGTACATTGACAAGTGTAGATTATTATTCCTTGGAAGATTATGTAATAACGCCTGTAATTCATCAACGAAAACACTGTTCTGTGCATTTTTAGCACTCACTGTTCACTTAAATATTAGCTCACGCAGTATTTGCAACACTCTGTTATGTACAGCACGGAAGTATAACCTACTGGATTATGTATCAACTTACGTGCAAACTGGTATTTTTCCGTCAAAGACAGTTTGGCGCAAAATAGTTATAAGCTCTGTCTTCTCTTATGAAGAGGCTCAATGGAAATTGAGACTCTCCATTAGAGAAAATATGTCCAGATATGATGTAATCCATCAAACACTGAGTCTACATAGACTTTACACTCTAATGTATCTGTACCCAGAATATAAAGACCATATACAACTTGCTGTACTAGTCGGTTCTAAAGCCAAATTCTCAAAAGAATGTATGCTTTGTAATAAGTACTGCTATGACCACGATGCCCACATCATTTTGCATTGTGAATCTGTAATGAACCAAAGAAATAACTTTTATATGACGCTACTTGACCTACTGGACGTAGAATTATATGTCTTAATTGAAATGCTTGATGATGAAGATGCCCTTGTACTGTTTTGTGGTGCAAAACTTCACATCCCTGGCCTTCATGAAACAGCATGGCAAACGACCATACTACATTTTTCGAACTACATCTATTCTTTAAAGAATTCCTTGATGTATACTTTCTGAACTATCATTGTTGTAAATATCCGTGCTTTGTACATATCATATGTGGATATATGTAACTAACTGATGTTTGTTTATGTAATCTTCGAATATACTTTTGGAGGAAATAAAGACATTCATTCATTCATTCATTCATACATGGCATTACGGGGCTTGTCTGCTTGCTGGCCACCTCGACATTTATACATCGCATTACGGGGCTTGTCTGCTTGCTGGTCACCTCGGCATTTATACATCGCATTACGGGGCTTGTCTGCTTGCTGGCCACCTCGACATTTATACATGGCATTACGGGGCTTGTCTGCTTGCTGGCCACCTCGACATTTATACATGGCATTACGGGGCTTGTCTGCTTGCTGGCCACCTCGACATTTATACATCGCATTACGGGGCTTGTCAGCTTGCTGGCCACCTCGACATTTATACATCGCATTACGGGCTTGTCTGCTTGCTGGCCACCTCGACATTTATACATGGCATTACGGGGCTTGTCTGCTTGCTGGCCACCTCGACATTTATACATGGCATTACGGGGCTTGTCTGCTTGCTGGCCACCTCGACATTTATACATCGCATTACGGGGCTTGTCTGCTTGCTGGCCACCTCGACATTTATACATGGCATTACGGGGCTTGTCTGCTTGCTGGCCACCTCGACATTTATACATCGCATTACGGGGCTTGTCTGCTTGCTGGCCACCTCGGCATTTATACATCGCATTACGTGTTACACGTGTTACATACCTCTCGCACGTGTGGTCCGGACTACACATGGAGAAGTAAGGACAACCTGTACAAGTCTCTTATTGACTATATTCTTGTACCCTCTCATGCGGTAAGCAGCTTACTTCAGTGTTGTGTGCTTGATCAATATGACTACACAATCTCTGACCATCTTCCTTGCTTCGTAAATATTAAAGTACAGCATAAATCTGCAACTCCTACATCCAAGACATGTATTCCAAAATGGCACAAAGCTGCCTCCACTGAATTAAATGCTTACACAGAGGAAACAGAGAGACTTCTCTCTAACATATGTATGCCATGTAATGAAGCACAACCTGCAGACATTGAGCTCTATAATGAACAGATTAGAAATGCCCTTACTAGTGCTAGTTCCGAGTGCGTTCCCTCTGGAACATTTAGATCCTATCTAAAGCCATATTGGAAAAGTAGCGGCCTAAATGATACTCATTACCAAATGCGTGTCTCTCGGCGAACCTGGCTCGCAGACGACAAACCAAGGGGAGACGATTCGACTTCATATCGAGAATACAAACGTGCTAAGCGCGACTTCCGTCGTTTACATCGGCAGGCAAACGAAAACAACGCAAAGAACTATCTCGTGAACTTGAAATTTCTTCAGAAACAGATATTAATACCTTCTTTAAATCTGTGCGTAAGCTGAGACGCCCGCGGTCAACAGTTGACCAATTAGTGTTTAACAATACCCACGCGGACACACCAGAGGCCATATGTAACCTGTGGGGTGCTTACTATGCTAACCTCGCCATACCACATCATGCTGAAACTTTAGATGATGAATTTAAAGCATCTGTGGATATCAAACTGGCAGATATAATTTCACAACATGTTGATTCTACTGCTGCTGACGCTGTACTATATGCCGATATCCAGCCATCAGAGTTAAAACAACATCTGGTTAATCTAAAGCGTAACAAATCCCCTGGACCAGATCACGTAAACAATGAACATCTTATCTATGGAGGTGACGTACTGGTCGATAAGCTCTGGGTCTAATTATGAAAGCTGTGTACTTTCCCAATATCTTTAGACTGGGTATGATTGTTCCACTTTATAAAGGAAAAGGTGCAAAATGTGATCCCAAAACTACAGAGGTATCACCCTAACCTCCTGTATAGGGAAACTATTTGAAAAACTATTACTGTCACGTCTACAATGTTATATAGCCATATTAATCCCCACTTTCCAGACCCTCTACAGTTTGGATTTAGAAAAGAACACGGTGCAATTATGTCGACGTTCATGCTCAATGATTGCGTAACATATTATGCTGAGCGTGGCTCCCAAGTTGTCTCAGCTTTTCTCGATAATGAGAAAGCTTTTGATCGCATCTGGCATGGCGGTCTATTCTTAAAACTCCACAATTTGGGTATAACGGGTAAAATGTGGAATCTGCTATATCACAGCTACACCTGCAGCTCTTCTTTTGTAATGTACAACGGAAATAGCTCAGACACTTTTGAAGTAAAACAAGGTGTAGGGCAAGGTAGAGTCTTGTCTGCATGGTTCTTCCTTGTCTTCATAAACGATTTACTAACTGAATTAAGACTTAGTAACAATGGTATATGTGTATATGGTATTGATGTACCATCAGTCCTGTTAGCCGATGATACGACACTGTTAAGTACCACTCCGTCTGGGCTGCAGAATTCACTTCATATTGTTTCAGAATATGCTTCCAGATGGCGCCTAACATATAATGCATCGAAAAGCACTGTTGTAGTTTTTCGGAAAGGGAAACAATCTTGTCCTGAGCTCCCATTCTCCTTTTGCGACACCTCTATTAATATAAGTCCATCAGTAAAATATGGTGGTATCCTACTCTCATCAGATCTGTCTTGTAAAGATAGAGTTTTCGCTAACTGTCAAAAGGCCAGGCAAACCATAAATTCCTTGCGCTCATTGGGTCTTAACAGTACTGACTTACATCCAGTTACATGTGTTAATATATGGAAAAGAATGGTTTTACCTACAAGCTTCTATGGTTGTGAAACCATGCCTACGCTATATGGCAAAAACATTGATTTGGTGGAAAATACCCAACGATATTTCGCTAAATGTATTCAAGGGTTCAACAGACGTATGCCAACAGATTCTGTATGTGCCAACCTAGGCCTCTGGACAATGGTTGGGTACATTGACAAGTGTAGATTATTATTCCTTGGAAGATTATGTAATAACGCCTGTAATTCATCAACGAAAACACTGTTCTGTGCATTTTAGCACTCACTGTTCACTTAAATATTAGCTCACGCAGTATTTGCAACACTCTGTTATGTACAGCACGGAAGTATAACCTACTGGATTATGTATCAACTTACGTGCAAACTGGTATTTTCCGTCAAAGACAGTTTGGCGCAAAATAGTTATAAGCTCTGTCTTCTCTTATGAAGAGGCTCAATGGAAATTGAGACTCTCCATTAGAAAAATATGTCCAGATATGATGTAATCCATCAAACACTGAGTCTACATAGACTTTACACTCTAATGTATCTGTACCCAGAATATAAAGACCATATACAACTTGCTGTACTAGTCGGTTCTAAAGCCAAATTCTCAAAAGAATGTATGCTTTGTAATAAGTACTGCTATGACCACGATGCCCACATCATTTTGCATTGTGAATCTGTAATGAACCAAAGAAATAACTTTTATATGACGCTACTTGACCTACTGGACGTAGAATTATATGTCTTAATTGAAATGCTTGATGATGAAGATGCCCTTGTACTGTTTTGTGGTGCAAAACTCACATCCCTGGCCTTCATGAAACAGCATGGCAAACGACCATACTACATTTTTCGAACTACATCTATTCTTTAAAGAAATTCCTTGATGTATACTTTCTGAACTATCATTGTTGTAAATATCCGTGCTTTGTACATATCATATGTGGATATATGTAACTAACTGATGTTTGTTTATGTAATCTTCGAATATACTTTTGGAGGAAATAAAGACATCTCATCATTCATTCATTCATTCATTCATACATGGCATTACGGGGCTTGTCTGCTTGCTGGCCACCTCGACATTTATACATCGCATTACGGGGCTTGTCTGCTTGCTGGTCACCTCGGCATTTATACATCGCATTACGGGGCTTGTCTGCTTGCTGGCCACCTCGACATTTATACATGGCATTACGGGCTTGTC
Source organism: Haliotis rubra (assembly GCF_003918875.1). Lineage (NCBI taxonomy): Eukaryota > Metazoa > Mollusca > Gastropoda > Lepetellida > Haliotidae > Haliotis > Haliotis rubra. The sequence continues at coordinate 78,490 of NW_025765020.1, read as the reverse complement.
TGCTTGCTGGCCACCTCGACATTTATACATCGCATTACGGGGCTTGTCTGCTTGCTGGCCACCTCGACATTTATACATCGCATTACGGGGCTTGTCAGCTTGCTGGCCACCTCGACATTTATACATCGCATTACGGGGCTTGTCTGCTTGCTGGCCACCTCGACATTTATACATCGCATTACGGGGCTTGTCTGCTTGCTGGCCACCTCGACATTTATACATCGCATTACTGGGCTTGTCTGCTTGCTGGCCACCTCGACATTTATACATCGCATTACGGGGCTTGTCTGCTTGCTGGCCACCTCGACATTTATACATCGCATTACGGGCTTGTCTGCTTGCTGGCCACCTCGGCAAGACTACATTAATCCATAGAAGATACGATCAGTTATCTACCTGGAGGATTAATCCATGTCAGGTATTTACTTTGTGTCACAGCACTATCTACTCAAACAGGACGTCATTCACAGAAAACTGCTTTGTCATTGATTGCTTTGTCAAGATACAAAATCATTTCACACACTTAACACGCACGCAAAGTTTTCATGTTAAGAACATACTCAGATTGGTGTGTGAGCTCCGTGTGACCACTGCCTGACGTATTCCAGTAGCTGCGCAACATCCTGAAATAAATTCTACATTGCACCATGTCTACATATCAGCGAATGAAAACATTGCTCGGAGCTTCAGGACACATCTCGAAAGTTTTGGTTTGGATAGCCCAAGTTTAATATTCGTGCATTTTCGAATTCCCTTTTACATATTATCTACGAAAATCACTTTATTTTTCTCTTGCACTTACTTCCTTTTTTAGAACCGTTTTTTGAATCCAAATCGCAGCAAATTGTCTCTTTATTTACCATTCCTTTAAATATAAGGCATCAAAGGAATATAGCAGAAATCAAATGAAAGCATCAAAAATGATGTTCGATTGGTCAGTTTGGATTCTTTGAGTGACTTCATGGCATGTTTTCAGCCATCTGTGTAAATGCAATGTAGGTGTACAGATGTAAATGTAACCACTGTATATGCGTACAGTCATTGAGATGTAATATGCATATCTTTTCAGGTCTATCAAGATCGTTACGCAGATTATATGTGTGGCACATATAGTAACATCCACCCAAGGTAGAGCTGAATCATTTTCTTTCTATTAAGGGGTTATATAATATAATAGAAATAATCCAGTCTCACATAATTCACAGGAACATAAATGACGACATTACACACTCAAGTGATGCTTCAGATAGATATACAGATGTTGAGGGTACAGAGAACTATAAAAGTATATCACAGTGAATAACGGAATGGCCTTTACTATTGTATCGTTTCAGCTTCACCGTGTGTGAGTAACCAACACTGTTCAGACTGTACAGACCACGGTATATGCCTCACAGAGTGTGAGCAGGGATATTTTGATAAATACTGTAGCAGCAGATGCAGCAGGAACTGCCAGAATCACACGTGTAAAGCAACAAGTACTGGGATCGGGAGATGCACGAAGGGTTGTATACCGGGGTTTCGAGGTGATAACTGTAATCGTCCCTGTACAGAACCCGGAAGTATCTGTAGAAGATGTCAAGGCCGATGTGGAGGGAGATACTGCTACCAGGGATCGTCCTGTGTGTCAGGATGCTTTGACTCTTACTACGGCTCGTCCTGCAGGAACTGCTCCAGCAGATGCAAGACCTGCAACAGGATAACAGGGACGTGTGCAGAATGCCATCCATCGTATCTGAGATGTGAGGACTCTTGTAAACACTGCTTAGGTCCATGTGAAGCGAAATGTGTGAAGGAATGTCCATCAAGCCTGAATCAGAGCATCTGTGGCAAGGAATGCCACAATCTCGGCAAGATCTGCATCAACGGTTGCACTCATGGCTGGTATGGTGCCGAGTGTTCATCTCAGTGCACTCAGTGTCATGGAACGAGATGCAGTAATACGGGTGCATGTTTAGATGGTTGTAATTCTGGATACTTTGGTCTTTATTGCACATCGTGCCCCATCAATTGTGCAGGTGGTACTTGTGACTCGCAGAACGGATCTTGTGTCAATGGATGCATCACAGGATATTATGGAGACAAGTGTGGCCACTCCTGCGACACTTGCACCGATGGTGTTTGTGATCAGACCGGAGACTGCCCAGAGGCATACATCTTAGAGTCATGTACTACAGGTGTGTTAACATGTGTGTGTTTACAATGAAGAAGATGATTAATTCGCTTCAAAATGCATAATAGCTCAAGACGTGACCGAGTACATAGTTGTGTTTGAAAATCTAATACATAGAACAACTTGGCCGTATATTTGCGGCCATTACCAGACAACAGACATTCGGAGTGTTTCAGACGATAATGTTTTGTTACACGTATTCATATAGGATATCCGTAACCCATTCCAATAACATAAAATAGAAGAGCAAATGGTTTACAAAACGGTTTGTACGTTTGTTAGTGATATATCCTGTGTAATGTCTAACAATGTCATGAACCTCTTGAACGTGTTCTCTTTGACAGACGATGGAATCAACAGCCCCAAACCAGAAATGAAGTCATCAGGATATTTGGTGTTTCTCATCACGTCTCTCCTGATTTTACAAACCATCTTGATGTCAATGTGCGTGTGTTACTTCTGTTACCGCAAGGGGATGTCAGCACGAAGGTGGGAATACAGGACAAATACAAGAAACTCAGACATGATAACGTTTCACTTGCTTTGTTATTTTTGGAAAAAAACGCTTGTACCAAAAATTGATTTCTACCAAAGTCACGATAGAGCAACATTGAAGGAAAATGCTACTGAAAGCAGCCGAAAATGGCTGGAGTATGTCTTGATACAAATTATAGGTGGCATCTTTTCTAGTGTGGTCAATGTATTTCAAACTCGGATTTGGTAATTTCACATGACTTGCTTTAGTGCTGTGGTAGATAATAATAAAACTAATTTGTGCATTGACCTTTGTGATTTATGTAATATGTGGCTAGACAAACGCTATTTACCTTTTGTGCCATTGAGTTATCTAGACTCCATAATTTCTTTAACAGAGAAAGTCGAACAGAAAGCATTCGCCTTGCTACAATATCGCCCCAAGAACCTGAGGCCCGTGCCGTGGACTACCAGCCATTGCACAGATACTATGAGATCAGACATGGACAGACTGGAGTGTGTGGCTCCATCTCAAAGACCGGCCGATCCTGAAGGAGACATGGACAGACTGGAGTGTGTGGCTCCACCCCAGAGATCGACAGACCCCGAAGGAGCCATGCACAGACAGGAGTGTGTGGCTCCATCTCAGAGACCGGCAGACACTGAAGGAGGTTTGGACAGACTGGAGTGTGTGGCTCCACCTCAGAGACCGGCAGACCCTGAAGGAGCCATGGACAGACTGGAGTGTGTGGCTCCACCCCAGAGACCGGCAGACCCTGAAGGAGGTATGGACAGACTGGAATGTGTGGCTCCACCTCAGAGACCGGCAGACCCTGAAGGAGGCATGGACAGACTGGAGTGTGTGGCTCCACCTCAGAGACCGGCAGACCCTGAAGGAGGTATGGACAGACTGGAATGTGTGGCTCCACCTCAGAGACCGGCAGACCCTGAAGGAGGTATGGACAGACTGGAGACCTCAGAGACCGGCAGACCCTGAAGGAGGTGTGTGGCTCCACCTCAGAGACCGACAGACCCTGAAGGAAACATTGGACACATGGCTGTCTTGTCTGACATCTTTCAACCAGCAGCTGACACAGATGATGGAACTGATGCGGCATCTGGCAGTTACACCAGAGACTCGCACACATACACGCACCTGATGAAGAGCGTCCCTGTTGACGATCAAGCAAACTACATCTCACCAACTGAAAGCGAAAGAGACCAATAGGTTTAATTCAAACCAGTTTAACCTGTTCAAACTAGTCAATATGTATTCTGAAAATACAATGAACGATTGGAATATACTTAGTTCATGTTGATACAAATAGTTCCCTGAGCCATGCTCCATCTTAACTCTAAGTGTTATATTGCAATGGAGCTATATGCACAGTGATTATCTAGTTACATGTATCTTGTATTCATCTATGTGTAAAGCTCTATGCACATACTATAGTATGAGGGCGGAGTGTGCAGTTCAGCTGTGCCTTAAGTCAAGTCGACATATTCAAAGCATGAATCGTAGCTAAATATAGACTTTCAATGTAGCAATGAAATGCAGGGCCCACCGTTGTATGGATACCCAACCCGTTCTTCCGTGACTGTCAACAATACCCGTCTTTGTCCACCTGGACAAGCTGCGTTGGAAAACAGAGGTAAAATGTCTCCTGATACATGTTCATCTAGTCTGACTACAGGGTACAGACTTGACACGTGTGTGTAATTTGTGAACAGGATTCAGTACTTTGGTGCTCGGTAAGTCCACGTGCTGTTACTAAGTGGCGTATTATTCATATTACACATGTCTGCCTTTCCCACCTGACGAGGAAGTATCAGTGTAGCCCCTTTACATGTGTTCCTTTTGGAGGGATTCTTCTACTGAGATGTTTCAAATATGTTATTGTGTGTTTTTACATATTTCACGTATATCTTTACTGTCTATGTCCATTTTCCAAATAGGTTCTAGAGATGTTTTCAGAGTTTGGGAATGAGTTCAGAATTGTTTATGCTTGTACTTGTGTGAAGTCATTTGGGACTTCTATATAACTGTCCATGTATTTTCTACCAAGCCTTGAGCGTTTCGTTCTTAAGGTATTAAGCCAAATAGGCGGTGTTCAAATTCTGAGGGCATATAACTTTCTTGGATGTTTTTTTCATGGCTTTTTATTATGAACTTAAGCCTGCTATTTTCTTTTATTCCCATCTCACGCTCGGTTTGTAAGGCATTTTGCAAATAAATTCAGTGTCAATCCCAGTGTACACTCAGCCTTTATCATCTGTCGAAACTGACTTTGGTTCTGTCGCCCTAGCTTCCTCTCGAGTGTCCGAAACCACAAACATCACATCACTCTACTGAAGGACAATAAATACCCCCTTTGTGGTTGGAGGGTTCAAATCAGAGACATCATAGCATCCACAAACTCCCTTTGTGTACCATTCCACTGTTTCTGTTACCCAACCAACATGAGTCCAATGAAATCACCCGGCATCAACGACGACTTTTAGACCTACCGGCGACGTTGGTCAAGCTTCGAAAGGCATTGATTCTGATCTGATTTAACTTCCCACAGGCGTTCTTCAACCACCAAGTTTCGCCATTGAATTTCCGTTAAGTAGAATGTATCATTGCTAATGGAGGTCATACTCAAATATGGACGCCACGTTCTCCATGAGATTACTTCATTTGTGTTGACACGATGGATTCATGTTCTGTGGGCATCAATATATTTTCTGTTACAAAGGCTTTTCATATAAAATGATCAGTTACGCATAGTAACCTTTCCACCTGTGTATGACAAATGTACCAAGACCCTTGCTACAAATAACCCTGAAGGCACGCTAAGCAGGACGTTGTTTATACATAACTGTTGATACGCCTGTAAGACAACTGGGATTAGAGTTGTCACACACGAGACAATATTGCATTATCAACCACAAAAGATCATGTTTTGTCGCAGGATATATACCATCACATACTTGGGAGATAGACATGCCAAGTTCATGCACACAATCTCAACTAACACGTTGTCTAAACACTTCCGTATATGTTTGTTTACAGTATTGATGCGAAGTCATCAACTTCCTGGTCATCCTTCATTCGCCAGGTGTAACAAAGAGTTGCTTGTTGACAGCTTCCTCTGATCTAAGGAACTCTGCCAGTAACTCCGTCATTGATCTGAAGGGCAATAATCCACACACAAACGCCCATCAGTAAGTCGCGCAGCCGGAACAGTTGGACAGGCAAATCCATGTTATTACCTCCCACCACTGGCACAGGTTGGCAAGATTGTTCATGCTAAGTTACTCTAAGTTTAGCCAACTCTTATGGCTGGCAGCGGGGTCTTTGTGGGTAATGTCTCAGGCCCATAAAATGTGTCTGCTGTTGTCTGCAGTTGTCTGCAATTTGTGTGTTCATATTAGTTCTGGCACGTGTAAAACGTGTAACAATATGTTTTGTGGCCTTTAAACAAGTGACATTATTCTATTTAAAAACATCCTACCACGTACTGCTCATTGTACATGCTTGTCCTAAATGGCAAGCTTCCCCACTCCCTGAACTGAACACATACATGGATGACAATGAACGTGCTCATAGCAAACAAATCATACTGAAGTGGTATATGCTAGTAAATGAAACAATCTGCCCACAACCTTTGCTATTACACTGCAGAGAAGTTTGTTTCCTCTTTACCACTTCCCAAAGCCCTACAGTATGTTACATGACAAATGGTATTCTGACCTGTTTAACGTTTCCTCTGTTACAGAATACAAGGTCACCATGTTCCTTTCTATCTGCGTCTTCATATCATTCTGTGAGTAAATGTGTCATCACCTTGACAGTAGCTTTATATGTACATGAATCCAGTCATTCACGTTTTTTCTTGTGCTTTGTAATCACGTTCCAAACAATTTGAACATAACAACATTCATTCAAATGGTAAAGTAACCGTTTCTTAAGACAATATATAATTGTCATTATCCCTTGTTAGTGTGTTAACCCTAGTCTTGGAGAGCACTCGAGACGTAGCAATTTGAAGTCAAATCCTGGTATCTATTGTGTGAATTGATGTCTCGAAAATGATGTATTGAAAGAAACATGACTGAGATTATATAGGTTACAGACCAGGTTTCCAGAACGGTTCTGTATAAGCAGGAGCATCTTGTAGAACTGTTTGTATGATAATACCCTATGTCTGACTTTATGGCAGAACACTCCATTTTCTGTTGTTAAACCAGTCAAACCAGCAATAAATATGGCACACCTCACCTGGCGAGTTTGAGATGACTGAATCATGTTTTCCTTCCAGGCAATATAATTATCCTGTAGTATTACAAAATAGCCAAATGCACAGATTATGATGAAAACATAATATGTAGCATCCAATTTTTTGGGCAATGTAATGCTTTATGTAAATGTGGTTATCTGTTCGAAAACATTTATTTGGGTTTCGGTGTAACCATTCTCTGTGTCTTTCCCCATGCTTAGCAGTTAGTGTGTTCACCGATGCGGAATGCGGCGTTCGTTCATTTGGAGAACTGTGTGACAAGCCTTGTCCTTTACAATGCGCTGTTCCAAAGAACACATTTGACAGATTCTGTGACTTAAACAGTGGAACATGTCCTGAAGGATGTAGAAGAGGCTGGTATAACAAGTATTGCAATCAAACCTGCAGCACTAACTGCTCGAAAAGTGTCTGCAATCAACAAAATGGGCACTGCACCCTCGGCTGCATTGACAACTATATTGGACCTTTCTGTGACACTGGTAAGTACAAAACAGTGAGTGTATTCAAGACATATTCTATTGTCCATGCTGTCACACTTTAATGGCTTTCGCTCTCTCTGAAATATATCTTTTGGTATTAGTGAAGTGTGTCTAAATGAAGTTCTATGTAACTTGTTGACAAACAGCCAGACAGCTGTTGATTGTGGCCCTTGTTTCTTTTCATTCTCCTCCTGGCTTCAGTTCCCGACACAACAACTGTGACTCCCGAAAACGAAACTACGTCAGGTAGTAGATATGTAATAGCTTCAACATTGGTAGTGGATATGTAATGGCTACAACATTGGTAGTGGATATGTAATAGCTTCAACATTGATAGTAGATATGTAATAGCTTCAACATATGTAGTGGATATGTAATAGCTTCAACATTGATAGTAGATATGTAATAGCTTCAACATGTGTAGTGGATATGTAATAGCTTCAACATTACTAGTGGATATGTAATAGCTTCAAAATTGGTAGTGGACTATATGTAATAGCTTGATCATTTGTAGTAGATATGTAATAGCTTCAACATTGGCTAGTGAATATGTAATAGCTTCAACATTGGTAGTGGATATGTAATAACTTCAACATTAGTAGTGGATATGTAAAAGCTTCAACATCGGTAGTGGATATGTAAAAGCTTCAACATTGGTAGTGGACATGTAATAGCTTCAACATTGATAGAGGATATGTAATAGCTTCAACATTAGTAGTGGATATGTAATAGCTTCAACATTGGTAGTGGATATGTAATAGCTTCAACATTACTAGTGAATATGTAATAGCTTCAACATTGGTAGTAGATATGTAATAGCTTCAACATTGGTAGTACATATGTAATAGCGTCAGCATTGGTAGTAGATATGTAATATCTTCAACATTGATAGACGATATGTAATAGCTTCAACATTAGTAGTGGATATGTAATTGCTTCAACATTGGTAGTGGATATGTAATAGCTTCAACATTGGGAATGGATATGTAATAGCTTCAACATTGGTAGTGAATATGTAATAGCGTCAGCATTGGTAGTAGATATGTAATAGCTTCAACATTGGTAGTGGAGATGTAATAGCTTCAACATTGGTAGTGAATATGTAATAGCTTCAACATTGGTAGGAGATATGTTATAGCTTCAACATTGGTAGTGGATATGTAATAGCGTCAACATTGCTAGGAGATATGTAATAGCTTCAACATTGGTAGTACATATATGTAATAGCTTCAACATTGGTAGTAGATATGTGATAGCTTCAACATTGGTAGTGGATATGTAATAGCTTCAACATATGTAGTGGATATGTAATAGCTTCAACACTGGTAGGAGATATGTAATAGCTTCAACATTGGTAGTGAATATGTAATAGCTTCAACATTTGTAGTGGATATGTAATAGCTTCAACACTGGTAGTAGATATGTAATAGCTTCAACATTGGTAGTGAATATGTAATAGCGTCAACATTGGTAGTAGATATGTAATAGCTAAAACATTGGAAGTAGACATGTAATAGCTTCAACATTGGTGGTGAATATGAAATAGCTTCAACATTGGTAGTGGATATGTAATAGCTTCAACATTGATAGAGGATATGTAATAGCTTCAACATTGGTAGTGAATATGTAATAGCTTCAACATATGTAGTGGATATGTAATAGCTTCAGCATTGGTAGGAGATATGTAATAGCTTTAACATTGGTAGTGCATATGTAATAGCTTCACCATTGGTAGTAGCTATGTAATAGCTTCAACATATGTGGTGGACATGTAATAGCTTCAACATTGGAAGTGGATATGTAATAGCTTTAACATTGGTAGTAGATATGTAATAGCTTCAACATCACTAGTGGATATGTAATAGCGTCAACATTGGTAGTGAATATGTAATAGCTTCAACATTGGTAGTAGATATGTAATAGCTTCAACATATGTAGTGGATATGTAATAGCTTCAACATCACTAGTGGATATGTAATAGCTTCAAAATTGGTAGTGGACTATATGTAATAGCTTGATCATTTGTAGTAGATATGTAATAGCTTCAACATATGTAGTGGATATGTAATAGCTTCAACATTGGTAGTGGATATGTAATAGCTTCAACATTACTAGTGGATATGTAATAGCGTCAACATTGGTAGTGAATATGTAATAGCTTCAACATTGGTAGTAGATATGTAATAGCTTCAACATTGTAGTGTATGTACAGCCTAACATATGTAATAGCTTCAACATCACTAGTGGATATGTAATAGCTTCAAAATTGGTAGTGGATATGTAATAGCTTGATCATTGGTAGTGATATGTAATAGCTTCAACATATAGTAGTATGATATGTAATAGCTTCAACATTGGTAGTGGATATGTAACAGCTTCAACATTGGTAGTGGATATGTAATAGCTTCAACATTGGTAGTAGATATGTAATAATAGCTTCAACATTGGTAGTGGATATGTAATAGCTTCAACAATGATAGTGGATATGTAACACCTTCAACAATGATAGTGGATATGTAATAGCTACAACATTGGTAGTACATATATGTAATAGCTTCAACATTGGTACTGGATAGGTAATGGCTTCAACATTGGTAGTGGATATGTAATAGCTTCAACATATGGTAGTGGATATGCTGTCTTCAACACTGGTAGTGGATATGTAATAGCTTCAACATTGGTAGTGAATATGTAATAGCTTCAACATTAGTAGTGGATATGTAATAGCTTCAACATTGGTAGTGGATATGTAATAGCTTCAACATTGGTAGTGAATATGTAATAATAGCTTCAACATTGGTAGTGGATATGTAATAGCTTCAACATTGGTGAGTACATATGTATAATAGCGTCTAACATTGGTAGTAGATATGTAATAGCTTCAACATTGTAATAAGCAACAGTGGTAGTATGTGTAATTGCTTCAACATTGGTAGTGGATATGTAATAAGCCTCAACATTGGGAGTGGATGTGTAATAGCTTCAACATTGGTAGTAATATGTATAGCTTCAACATTGGTACTGGAGATGTAATAGGCTTCGAAAGCATTGGTAGTGAATTATGTAATAGCTTCAACATTGGTAGGAGATATGTTATAAGCTAACATTGGTATGGATATGTAATAGCGTCAACATTCAGCATTGGTAGTGGATATGTATGTGATTAGCTTCAACATTGGTATTATGTATGGATATGTAATAGCTTCAACATTGGTAGTGAATATGTAATAGCTTCAACATTTGTAGTGGATATGTAATAGCTTCAACACTGGTAGTAGATATGTAATAGCTTCAACATTGGTAGTGAATATGTAATAGCGTCAACATTGGTAGTAGATATGTAATAGCTAAAATTGTGAGTAGACATGTAATGTGCTTCAACATTGGTGGTGAATATGAAATAGCTTCAACATTGGTAGTGGATATGTAATAGCTTCAACATTGATAGTGGATATGTAATAGCTTCAACATTAGGTAGTGAATATGTAATAGCTTCAACATATGTAGTGGATATGTAATAGCTTCAGCATTGGTAGGAGATATGTAATAGCTTTAACATTGATAGTGCATATGTAATAGCTTCACCATTGGTAGTAGCTATGTAATAGCTTCAACATATGTGGTGGACATGTAATAGCTTCAACATTGGAAGTGGATATGTAATAGCTTCAACATTGGTAGTAGATATGTAATAGCTTCAACATCACTAGTGGATATGTAATAGCGTCAAGCATTGGTAGTGAATATGTAATAGCTTCAACATTGGTAGTAGATATGTAATAGCTTCAACATATGTAGTGGATATGTAATAGCTTCAACATCACTAGTGGATATGTAATAGCTTCAAAATTGGTAGTGGACTATATGTAATAGCTTGATCATTTGTAGTAGATATGTAATAGCTTCAACATATGTAGTGGATATGTAATAGCTTCAACATTGGTAGTGGATATGTAATAGCTTCAACATTACTAGTGGATATGTAATAGCGTCAACATTGTTAGTGAATATGCAATAAGCAGCATTGGTGGTAGATATGTAATAAGCTGTATATGTAGTGTATATATAATAGCTAGCATCACTAGTGGATTAATGTAATAGCTTCAAAATTGGTAGTGGAGCTATATGTAATAGCTTGATCATTTGTAGTAGATATGTAATAGCTTCAACATATGTAGTGGATATGTAATAGCTTCAACATTGGTAGTGGATATGTAACAGCTTCAACATTGACAGTGGATATGTAATAGCTTCAATATTGGTAGTAGATATGTAATAGCTTCAACATTGGTAGTAGATATGTGATAGCTTCAACAATGATAGTGGATATGTAACACCTTCAACAATGATAGTGGATATGTAATAGCTACAACATTGGTAGTACATATATGTAATAGCTTCAACATTGGTACTAGATATGTGATAGCTTCAACATTGGTAGTGGATATGTAATAGCTTCAACATATGTAGTGGATATGTAATAGCTTCAACACTGGTAGGAGATATGTAATAGCTTCAACATTGGTAGTGAATATGTAATAGCTTCAGCATTTGTAGTGGATTAATATATTAGCTTCAACACTGGTAGTAGTGAAATGTAATAGCTTCAACACATTGGTGAATGAATATGTAGTAAGCGTCAACATTGGTAGTAGATATGTAATAGCTAAAAGACTGACAAAATTAGACATAATAATATTTAGCATTGGTGGTGAATATGAAATAGCTTCAACATTGGTAAGTGGATATGTAATAGCTTCAGCATTGATAGAGATATGTAATAGCCTTCAACATTGGTAGTGAATATGTAATAAGCTTCAACATATGTAGTAGGATATGTAATAGCTTCAGCATTGGTAGGAGATATGTAATAGCTTTAACATTGATAGTGCATATAATAAGCTTCACACCATTGGTAGTAGCTATGTATTAAGCTTCAACATATGTGTTGGACATGTAATAGCTTCAACATTGGAAGTGGATATGTAATAGCTTCAACATTGGTATTAGATATGTAATAGCTTCAACATTACTAATTCTGGTCTGTAATAGCGTCAACATTGGTAGTGAATATGTAATAAGCTTCAACATTGGTAGTAGATATGTAATAGCTTCAACATATGTAAGTGGATATGTAATAAGCTTCAACATCACTAGTGGATTATGTAATAAACTTCAAAATTGGTGAAGTGGACTATATGTAATAGCTTGATCATTTTGTAGTAGATATGTAATAGCTTCAACATATGTAGTGGATATGTAATAGCTTCAACATTGGTAGTGGATATGTAATAGCTTCAACATTACTAGTGGATATGTAATAGCGTCAACGTTGGTAGTGAATATGTAATAGCATCAACATTGGTAGTAGATATGTAATAGCTTCAACGTATGTAGTGTATATGTAATAGCTTCAACATCACTAGTGGATATGTAATAGCTTCAAAATTGGTAGTGGACTATATGTAATAGCTTGATCATTTGTAGTAGATATGTAATAGCTTCAACATATGTAGTGGATATGTAATAGCTTGAACATTGGTAGTAGATATGTAATAGCTTCAACATTACTAGTGGATATGTAATAGCGTCAACATTGGTAGTGAATATGTAATAGCTTCAACATTGGTAGTAGATATGTAATAGCTTCAACATATGTAGTGGATATGTAATAGCTTCAACATTGATAGAGGATATGTAATAGCTTCAACATTGATAGAGGATATGTAATAGCTTCAACAATAGTAGTGGATATGGAATAGCTTCAACACTGGTAGTGGATATGTAATAGCTTAAACATTGGTAGTGGAAATGTAATAACTTCAGCATTAGTAGTGGATATGTAATAAGCTTCAACATTGATAGAGGGATATGTAATAAGCTTCAACATTAATAGTGGATATGTAATAGCTTCAACATTGGTAATGGATATGTAATAAGCTTCAACATTGATAGAGGATATGTAATTGCTTCAACATTGGTAGTGGACATGTAATAGCTTCAACATTGATAGAGGATATGTAATAGCTTCAACATTAGTAGTAGATATGTAATAGCTTCAAAAGTGGTAGTATATATCTAATAGCTTCAACATTGATAGTGGATATGTAATAGCTTCAACATTGGTAGTGGATATGTAATAGCTTCAACATTGGGAATGGACATGTAATAGCTTCAACATTGATAGTGGATATGTAATAAGCTTCAACATTGATAGAGGATATGTAATAGCTTCAACATTGGTAATGGATATGTAGCCAGCTTCAACATTGATAGGGGATATGTAATAAGCTTCAACATTGGTAGTTGATATGTAATAGCTTCAACATTGATAGAGGATATGTAATAGCTTCAACATTGATAGAGGATATGTAATAGCTTCAACATTAATAGTGGATATGTAATAGCTTCAACATTGGTAATGGATATGTAATAGCTTCAACATTGATAGAGAATATGTAATAGCTTCAACATTGGTAATGGATATGTAATAGCTTCAACATTGGTAGTGGATATGTAATAGCTTCAACATTAGTAGTGGATATGTAATAGCTTCAACATTGGTAGTAGATATGTAATAGCTTCAACATTGCTAGTAGATATGTAATAGCTTCAACATTACTAGTGAATATGTAATAGCTTCAACATTGGTAGTAGATATGTAATAGCTTCAACATTGGTAGTAGATATGTAATAGCTTCAACATTACTAGTGAATATGTAATAGCTTCAACATTGGTAGTAGATATGTAATAGCTTCAACATTGGTAGTAGATATGTAATAGCTTCAACATTACTAGTGAATATGTAATAGCTTCAACATTGGTAGTGGAAATGTAATTGCTTCAACATTGGTAATGGATATGTAATAGCTTCAACATTGGTAGTGAATATGTAATAGCGTCAGCATTGGTAGTAGATATGTAATAGCTTCAACATTGGTAGTGGAGATGTAATAGCTTCAACATTGGTAGTAGATATGTAATAGCTTCATTATTGGTAGTGAATATGTAATAGCTTCAACATTGGTTGTGGATATGTAATTGCTTCAACATTGGTAGTGGATATGTAATAGCTTCAACATTGGTAATGGATATGTAATAGCTTCAACATTGGTAGTGAATATGTAATAGCGATAGCATTGGTAGTAGATATGTAATAGCTTCAACATTGGTAGTGGAGATGTAATAGCTTCAACATTGGTAGTGAATATGTAATAGCTTCAACATTGGTAGTGGATATGTAATAGCTTCAACATATGTAGTGGATATGTAATAGCTTCAACACTGGTAGGAGATATGTAATAGCTTCAACATTGGTAGTGAATATGTAATAGCGTCAACATTGGTAGTAGATATGTAATAGCTAAAACATTGGAAGTAGACATGTAATAGCTTCAACATTGGTGGTGAATATGAAATAGCTTCAACATTGGTAGTAGATATGTAATAGCTAAAACATTGGAAGTAGACATGTAATAGCTTCAACATTGGTGGTGTGAATATGAAATAGCTTCAACATTGGTAGTGGATGCAATGGCAACAGTATTGATAGAGGATATGTATAGCTAGGACATGTGTAGTGAATATGTGAACTTCAACATATGCTAGTGAATATGTAATAGCTTCCAGCATTGGTGGGACATATGTAATAGCTTTAACATTGGTAGTGCATATGTAATAGCTTCACCATTGGTAGTAGCTATGTAATAGCTTCAACATATGTGGTGGAGATGTAATAGCTTCAACATTGGAAGTGGATATGTAATAGCTTCAACATTGGTAGTAGATATGTAATAGCTTCAACATTACTAGTGGATATGTAATAGCGTCAACATTGGTAGTGAATATGTAATAGCTTCAACATTGGTAGTAGATATGTAATAGCTTCAACATATGTAGTGGATATGTAATAGCTTCAACATCACTAGTGGATATGCAATAGCTTCAAAATTGGTAGTGGACTATATGTAATAGCTTGATCATTTGTAGTAGATATGTAATAGCTTCAACATATGTAGTGGATATGTAATAGCTTCAACATTGGTAGTGGATATGTAACAGCTTCAACATTGATAGTGGATATGTAATAGCTTCAACATTGGTAGTAGATATGTAATAGCTTCAACATTGGTAGTGTATATGTAATAGCTTCAACATTGGTAGTAGATATGTAATAGCTTCAACATTGGTAGTAGATATGTAATAGCTTGAACATTGGTAGTGGATATGTACTAGCTTCAACATTACTAGCGGATATGTAATAGCGTCAAGATTGGTAGTGAATATGTAATAGCTTCAACATTGGTAGTAGATATGTAATAGCTTCAACATATGTAGTGGATATGTAATAGCTTCAACATTGATAGAGGATATGTAATAGCTTCAACATTGATAGAGGATATGTAATAGCTTCAACAATAGTAGTGGATATGGAATAGCTTCAACACTGGTAGTGGATATGTAATAGCTTAAACATTGGTAGTGGAAATGTAATAACTTCAGCATTAGTAGTGGATATGTAATAGCTTCAACATTGATAGAGGATATGTAATAGCTTCAACATTAATAGTGGATATGTAATAGCTTCAACATTGGTAATGGATATGTAATAGCTTCAACATTGATAGAGGATATGTAATTGCTTCAACATTGGTAGTGGACATGTAATAGCTTCAACATTGATAGAGGATATGTAATAGCTTCAACATTGGTAGTAGATATGTAATAGCTTCAACATTGCTAGTAGATATGTAATAGCTTCAACATTACTAGTGAATATGTAATAGCTTCAACATTGGTAGTAGATATGTAATAGCTTCAACATTGGTAGTAGATATGTAATAGCTTCAACATTACTTGCGGATATGTAATAGCGTCAAGATTGGTAGTGAATATGTAATAGCTTCAACATTGGTAGTAGATATGTAATAGCTTCAACATATGTAGTGGATATGTAATAGCTTCAACATTGATAGAGGATATGTAATAGCTTCAACATTGATAGAGGATATGTAATAGCATCAACAATAGTAGTGGATATGGAATAGCTTCAACACTGGTAGTGGATATGTAATAGTTTAAACATTGGTAGTGGAAATGTAATAACTTCAGCATTAGTAGTGGATATGTAATAGCTTCAACATTGATAAAGGATATGTAATAGCTTCAACATTAATAGTGGATATGTAATAGCTTCAACATTGGTAATGGATATCTAATAGCTTCCACATTGATAGAGGATATGTAATTGCTTCAACATTGGTAGTGGACATGTAATAGCTTCAACATTGATAGAGGATATGTAATAGCTTCAACATTGGTAGTAGATATGTAATAGCTTCAACATTGCTAGTAGATATGTAATAGCTTCAACATTACTAGTGAATATGTAATAGCTTCAACATTGGTAGTAGATATGTAATAGCTTCAACATTAGTAGTAGATATGTAATAGCTTCAAAATTGGTAGTAGATATCTAATAGCTTCAACATTGATAGTGGATATGTAATAGCTTCAACATTGGTAGTGGATATGTAATAGCTTCAACATTGGGAATGGACATGTAATAGCTTCAACATTGGTAATGGATATGTAATAGCTTCAACATTGATAGAGGATATGTAATAGCTTCAACATTGGTAATGGATATGTAATAGCTTCAACATTGATAGAGGATATGTAATAGCTTCAACATTGGTAGAGGATATGTAATAGCTGCAACATTGGTAATGGATATGTAATAGCTTCAACATTAGTAGTGGATATGTAATAGCTTCAACATTGGTAGTAGATATGTAATAGCTTCAACATTGGTAGTAGATATGTAATAGCTTCAACATTACTAGTGAATATGTAATAGCTTCAACATTGGTAGTAGATATGTAATAGCTTCAACATTGCTAGTAGATATGTAATAGCTTCAACATTACTAGTGAATATGTAATAGCTTCAACATTGGTAGTAGATATGTAATAGCTTCAACATTGGTAGTAGATATGTAATAGCTTCAACATTACTAGTGAATATGTAATAGCTTCAACATTGGTAGTGGATATATGTAATTGCTTCCAACATTGGTAGTAGATATGTAATAGCTTTCCATTATTGGTAGTGAATATGTAATAGCTTCAACATTGGTAGTGAATATGTAATAGCTTTAATCATAGGTAGTAGATATGTAATATTTCAACATTGGAGTGGATATGTAAACAGCTTCAACATTGGTAGTAGATATGTAACAGCTTCAACAGTGGTAGTAGATATGTAATAGCTTGAACATTGGTAGTAGATATGTACTAGCTTCAACATTGGGAGTGGATATGTAATAGCTTCAAAATTGGTAGTAGATATCTAATAGCTTCAACATTGATAGTGGATATGTAATAGCTTCAACATTGGTAGTGGATATGTAATAGCTTCAACATTGATAGAGGATATGTAATAGCTTCAACATTGATAGAGGATATGTAATAGCTTCAACAATAGTAGTGGATATGGAATAGCTTCAACACTGGTAGTGGATATGTAATAGCTTCAACATTGATAGAGGATATGTAATAGCTTCAACATTAATAGTGGATATGTAATAGCTTCAACATTGGTAATGGATATGTAATAGCTTCAACATTGATAGAGGATATGTAATAGCTTCAACATTGGTAGTGGACATGTAATAGCTTCAACATTGATAGAGGATATGTAATAGCTGCAACATTAGTAGTAGATATGTAATAGCTTCAAAATTGGTAGTAGATATCTAATAGCTTCAACATTGATAGTGGATATGTAATAGCTTCAACATTGATAGTGGATATGTAATAGCTTCAACATTGGGAATGGACATGTAATAGCTTCAACATTGATAGTGGATATGTAATAGCTTCAACATTGATAGAGGATATGTAATAGCTTCAACATTGGTAGTGGACATGTAATAGCTTCAACATTGATAGAGGATATGTAATAGCTTCAACATTGATAGAGGATATGTAATAGCTTCAACATTAATAGTGGATATGTAATAGCTTCAACATTGGTAATGGATATGTAATAGCTTCAACATTGATAGAGGATATGTAATAGCTTCAACATTGGTAATGGATATGTAATAGCTTCAACATTGGTAGTGGATATGTAATAGCTTCAACATTGGACACCACAGTAGACCCACAGCCCCAACACTGGAGAATCAGAGCCCCAACACACACAGGACCACACACAGTAGACACAGGAACAAGCCACACAGAACACACACAGACACACACACAGTGGATAGCCACACAGTGGAGATAGCCAACACAGTGGACACACACAGACACCAACACAGGACACAGCCACACACAGTGGATATGTAATAGCTTCACACAGGAACACAGCCCCAACATATGTAATAGCTTCAACATTGGTAGTAGATATGTACATACCCAACCAACATTAGATAGGCATATGTAGATAGCTTCCAACATTGGTATTGCATACACAGTGGACACACAGTCAACATTGGTAGCTAGCATATGTACATAGCTTCACACATTACTAGTGAATATGTACATATGGCTTCACACATTGGTAGTGATATGTACATTGCTTCACACATTGCAGCCCCAACATATGGATATGTACAGCAGTTTCAGGCTGGATATGGTAGCCAAAATGAATATGTACACAACATATCCAAGGAACATTGGTAGTGAATACAGTGGACATGCACAGCTTTAACATAGGTACCAGATATGTAATAGCGTCAGCATTGGTAGTAGATATGTCACCAGCCCTAACATCAGTGGACCATATGGACAGATAGACATCCCAACGACCAATGGACACAGCTCAATAATGGCAGATAATAGCTGCCTGACACATTGGATAGCACCATGCACATCAACATAGATATGTAATAGTCAACATCATGTTGATATGCAACACAGCCGACAACATCGAGAAAGACATGCATAACCATCACATGACACACAGTGGATATCCCCATACATTGGACAAGCCCACAGACATGGATATGCAACACAGGTGAAGGTGGCCACACACATGCACAGCCCCAATACAGCAAATAGCTTCCCAAACATACAGTGGATATGCACAGCTCCAGCATTGGTAGGAGATGCATTAGCTCCAACATTGTAGTGATACGCAATAGCTTCCAACACATTGGATAGTAATTAGCTCCAACATATGTGGTGGAGATGCAATTAGCTCAACATTGAAGTGGACATGCACATTCAACATCTAGTGGATATGCAATAGCTCCAAATCATAGTGGACCATATGTAATAGCTTGATCAGTCAGGCAGATATGCAAAAGCTCAGCCAACATATGTGTGGAGATGTATAGCCAACATTGGAAGTGGATATGTGAAAATGAAGCCAGTAGATATGTACACACACACAGTGGATAAGGCCAACACAGTGGAATATAATAGCTTCTAACATTGGAAGTAGATATGTAATAGCTTCCACACATGTACTGGATATGTAATAGTTTAAATAATAGTGGATATAAGCCAACATTGTAGTGGACTATAAGTGGCTAGTGGATTATTTGTGGTATAGCTCATACAAGTGTAGTGGAGGTGGAAGATAATGGATAGTGGAATAGCAACATGTAGTGGATGGTATAGTTTAAATATTGGTAGCTATAACAGCTTAACGGTAGTGTATGTACAGCTCCAACATCAGAAGCAGATACAATACTCAACATCAAGGCAGATGGATGCATCATCCTGAACATCATGGACATGCACAGCCTCAACATCACCATGACATGCACAGTCAAGATCATGAATGCACACCTCAACATTGACAGCAGACATGGACACATATGACATGGATAATGACAGAAATCCAACATCGACAGATGACATGCACCATCACTCCCAGAGGACATGTAATAGCCTGACAGGAGTAGTGGATATGGAACAGCAGAAAACCGGTAGTCACACATGTAACAGCCTACCATGATAGTGGACACATGATATGGCCATCAATTAGTAGTGGATATGCATTAGCTCCAACATGGATAGAGCATATCCAATAGCTCAACACAGAGTGGATATGCAATAGCCTGATCACATGCAGTGGATATGCAATAGCTCCACCATTGATAGAGGATGCATGTAATTGTCTAACATCAGAATGGACATGTAATAGCTCCAACATTGATAGATATGCACAGCTTCCCAACATTGGTAGTGGATATGTAATAGCTCCAACATTGGTAGTGGTTTATAAAATAGCTTCCAACACTATGGATATGTAATAGCCTCAACATTGGTAGTGGATATGTAATAGCTTCAACATTGGTATGATATGCAATAGCTTCCCAACATTACTAGTGGATATGTAATAGCTTCCAACATAGGTAGTGAATATGTAATAGCTCCAACATTGGTGGTAGTGCATAACATGTAATAGCTAATGTAACATCTAGTGGATATGTAATAGCCATAACATATGATAGATGGATATGTAATAGCTCCAACATTGGTAGTGGATATGCATTAGCTTCCTAACATTTGTAGTGGATATGCAATTAGCCTCCTAACATTGGCAGTGGATATGTAATAATAGCTTCAACATTGGTAGTGGATATGTAATAGCTCAACACTGCAGTGATAGCTATGTATTGTGCCTCCAACATTGATAGTGGATATGTAATAGCTTCCAACATTGGTAGTGGATATGTAATAGCTTCCAACATTGCTAGTGGATATGTAATAAGGCTCAACATTGGTAGAGGATATGTAATAGCTTCAACATCGGTAGTGGATATGTAATAGGCTCAACATTGAGAGTGGATATGTAATAGCTCCAACATTGGTAGTAGATATGTAATAGCTCCAACATTGCTAGTGGATATGTAATAGCTCAACATTGATAGTGAATATGTAATAGCTCCAACATTGGTAGTAGATATGTAATAGCTCCAACATAGGTAGTCGATATGTACTAGCTTCCAACATTGGTAGTGGATATGCTAATAGCCTCAACATTGATAGTGGATATGTAATAGCTTTAACATTGGTAGTGGATATGTAATAGCTTCAACATTGGTAGTGGATATGTAATTAAGCTCAACATTGGCATGGATATGCAAATAGCTTCCAACATTGATAGTGGATATGTAATAGGCTCAACATTGGTAGTGGATATGCATTGAAGCTCAACATTGAAGTGTGGATATGTAATAGCTCAACATTGGTAGTAGCTATGTAATAGCTCCAACATTGGTAGTGGATATGTAATAGCTCAACATTGGTAGTGGATATGTAATAGCTCCAACATTGGTAGTGGATATGTAATAGTCTCAACATTGGTAGTAGATATGTAATAACAGCTTCAACATTGGTAGTGGATATGTAATAGCTTCCAACATTAGTAGTGGATATGTAATAGCTCAACATTGATAGTAGATATGCAACAGCCCAACATCTGCAGTAGCAGATACGCACCATGGCTCAACATTACAGCAGGCATACATGTAATAGCCCCCACATTAGTAGCAGATATGCAACAGCCTGACATTAGTAGTGGATATGTACTACTCATACTGCAGGATTTAACATTCAAACATCAGGTAGTGGATAAAGCTCAACATTGGTAGTGGATATCCATAGCTCCAACATCGGCAATGATATGCAATAGCTCCAACATCCTGGCAGGGATATGCAATTAGCCTCAACATCAGTAGATATGTAATAGTCTCCAACATTAGTAGGATATGCAATAGCCTGAACATTGGTAGCAGACATGCAATAGCTCCAACATTGATAGTGGATATGTAATGGCTCACCATCTGCAGTAGTGGATACTGCAATAACTCAACATTGATAGTGGATATGTAATAGCTCCCAACATCGGTGGTAGTGGATATGCACAGCTCAACATTGATAGAGGATATGTAATAGCTTCAACATTGCTAGTGGATATGTAATAGCTTCAACATTGATAGTGGATATGTAATAGCTCCAACATTGGTAGATGGATATGTAATAGCTTCCAACATTGGTAGAGGATATGTACAGCTTCCAACATTGGTAGTGGATATGTAATAGCTTCCAACATTGATAGTGGATGTGTAATAGCTTCAACATTGGTAGTAGATATGTACAGCTGCACATTACTAGCCGATATGTAATAGCCTAAGATTGGTAGAATATGTAATAGCTCAACATTGGTAGTAGATATGTAATAGCTCAACATGGTAGTGGATATGTAATAGCTCCAACATTGATAGAGGATATGTAATAGCTTCCTAACATTGATAGAGGATATGTAATAGCTTCCAACATTGGTAGTGGATATGTAATAGCTTCCAACATTGGTAGTGGATATGTAAACAGCTCAAAACATTGAGATAGTGGATATGTAATGGCTCAACATTAGTAGTGGATATGTAATAGCTCCAACATTGGATAGTGGATATGTAATAGCTTCAACATTGATAGTGGATATGTAATGGCCTAACATTGGTAATGGATATGTAATAGCTTCAACATTGGTAGTGGATATGTAATTGCTTCAACATTGGTAGTGGATATGTAATAGCTTCAACATTGGTAGTGGATATGTAATAGCTTCAACATTGGTAGTAGATATGTAAAAGCTCAACATTGGTAGTGGATATGTAATAGCTTCAACATTACTAGTGAATATGTAATTGCCTCAACATTGGTAGTAGATATGCAATAGCCCAACAAGTAGATATGCAATAGCTCAAAATTGGTAGTGGATATGCTAATAGCTTCAACATTGGTAGTGGATATGTAATAGCTTCAACATTGTAGTGGATATGTAATAGCCTCAACACATGGTGGGAGACATGTAATAGCTCCCACATTGATATGAATATGTAATAGCTCAACATTGGTAGTGGATATGTAATAGCTCCAACATTGGTAGTTGATATGTAATAGCTCAACATTGCAGTGCAGTGAATATGTAATAGCTCCAACATTACTACAGTGAATATGTAATAGTCTAACATTGGTAGGATATGCAATAGCTCCAACATTGGGATGGATATGCATTAGCTTAAAATTGGTAGTAGATATCTACAGCTCAACATTGATAGTGGATATAACAGCTTCAACACTGGTAGTGATATGTAACAGCTCCAACATTGGCAGCAGACATGCAAATACTTCCAACAGTGGCAGCAGCATGTAATAGCCTGAACATTGGTAGTAGACATGCAATAGCTTCAACACTGAGCCAGTGGATACATGCACAGCTCCAAACACTGGCAGTAGACACTGCAATAGCTCAACACTGATAGTGGATATGCACAGCTCAACATTGGTAGTGGATATGTAATAGCTCAACACTGATAGAGGATATGTAATAGCTCAACATTGATAGAGGATATGTAATAGCTCAACAATAGTAGTGGATATGTGGCCAGCTCCCAACACTGGTAGTGGATATGTAATAGCTAAACACTGGTGAGTGGGACATGTAATAACTCAGCAATAGTAGTGATATGTAATAGCTCCAACATTGATAGAGGATATGTATTAGCCCAACATTAATAGTGGATATGTAATAGCCTCAACATTGGTAATGGATATGTAATAGCTCAACATTGATAGAGGATATGTAACAGCCCAACATTGGCAGTGGACATGTAATAGCTTCCAACATTGATAGAGAATATGTAATAGCTGCAAACATTAGGAGTAGATATGTAATTAGCTCCAAAATTGATAGTAGATATCTAATAGGCTTCCAACATTGATAGTGGATATGTAATGGCTTCCAACATTGATAGTGGATATGTATTACTAATTCCTAACATTGGGAATGGACATGTAATAGCATAACATTGATAGTGGATATGTAATAGCTTCCAACATTGATAGAGGATATGTAATAGCTTCAACATTGGTAGTGGATATGTAATAGCTAATAGCCAACATTGATAGAGGATATGTAATAGCTTGGTGGACATTGATAGAGGATATGTAATAGCTCAACATTTAATAGTGGATATGTAATTAGCCCAACATTGGTAATGGATACATGTAATGCTTCCAACATTGATAGAGGATGTAATAGCTTCCAACATTGGTAATGGATATGTAATAGCCCAACATTTGCAGTGGATATGTAATAGCTCAACATTGGTAGAGGATAAGTAATAGCTGCAACATTGGTAATGGATATGTAATAGCTAGTCAACACAGTAGTGGATATGTAATAGCTCTAACATTGGTGGTAGTAGATATGTAATAGCTCAACATTGGGTAGATATGTAATAAAGCCAACATTAATAGTGAATATGTAATAGCTTCAACATTGGTAGTAGATATGTAATAGCTCAACATTGCTAGTAGATATGCAATAGTTCAACATTACCAGTGAATATGTAATAGCTTCAACATTGGTAGTAGATATGTAATAGATCCAACATTGGTAGTAGATATGCACAGCTCTCAACATTGAGTGAATATGTAATAGCTTCCAACATTGGTAGTGGATATGTAATTGCTCAACATCAGGAGTGATATGTATTGAAGCTCAAAAACTGGTAGTAGATATCTAATAGCTCCAACATTGATAGTGGATATCTAGTCAACATTGGTAGTGGATAGCCATGTAATTAGCTTCAACATCGGTAGTAGATATGTAATAGCTCCAACAGTGGTAGTAGATATGTAATAGCTTGAACATTGGTAGTAGATATATGTAATAGCCTCAACATTGGGAGTGGATATGCACACCCTCCAAAACTGGCAGTAGATATGTAATAGCTCAACATCGATAGTGATATGTAATAGCTCCAACATAGCAGTGGACATGCAATAGCCCAACATTGATAGTGATATGCCGTACTTCCAACATCGATAGATGATATGTAAATAGCTCAACAACAATAGTTAGTGGATACGGAATAGCTTCAACACTGGTACAGTGGATATGTAACAGGCCAAACATTGGCAGTGGACATGTTATAACTTCAGTATTAGTAGTGGATATGTAATAGCTCAACATTGATAGGAGGATATGTAAGCTTCCAACATTAATAGTGGATATGTAATTAGCTTCAACATTGGTAATGGATATGTAATAGCTTCAAAATGATAGAGGATATGTAATAGCTCTAACATTGGTAGTGGACATGTAATAGCCTTCAACATTGATAGAGGATATGTAATTAGCTGCAACATTAGTAGCAGATATGCAATAGCTTCAAAACTGGCAGTAGATATCCAATAGCCTCCAACATTGATAGTGGATGATGTAATAGCTTCAACATTGATAGTGGATATGTAATAGGCTCAACATTGGGAATGGACATGTAATAGCTCAACATTGATAGTGGATATGTAATAGCTCAACATTGATAGAGGATATGTAATAGCTTCAACATTTTCGGTGGTAATGGATATGTAATAGCTTCCAACATTGACAGAGGATATGTGGTTAGCTTCAACATTGGTAATGGATGCCAATAGCTTCAACATTGGTAGTGGATATGTAATAGCTTCAACATTGGTAGTGGATATGTAATAAGCTTCAACATTGGTAGTAGATATGTAATAGCTTCAACATTGGTAGTAGATATGTAATAGCTTCAACATTAGTAAGTGGATATGTAATAGCTCCAACATTGGTAGTGGATATGTAATTGCTTCAACATTGGTAGTAGATATGTAGCCAGCTCGCAACATTACTAGTGAATAATGTAATAGCTTCAACATTGGTAGTGGATATGTAATAGCTTCCAACATTGCTAGTAGATATGCAATAGCTTCATTATTGGTAGTGAATATGTAATAGCTTCAACATTGGTAGTGAATATGTAATAGCTTTAACATTGGGTACTAGATATGTAATAGCGTCAGCATTGGTAGTAGATATGTAATAGCTTCAACATTGGTAGTGGATATGTAAAGAGGCTTCAACATATGTAGTGGATATGTAATAGCTTCAATACTGGTGGGAGGATATGTAATAGCTTCCAACATTGATAGTGAATATGTAATAAAACATTAAACAGCGTCAACATTGGTAGTAGATATGTAATAGCTTCAACATTGGAAGTTGATATGTAATAGCTTCAACATTGGTAGTGAATATGTAATAGCTTCAACATTACTAGTGAATATGTAATAGCTTCAACATTGGTAGTGGATATGTAATTGCTTCAACATTGGGAGTGGATATGTAATAGCCCAAAATTGGTAGTAGATATCTAATAGCCTCAACATTGATGTAGTGGATATGTAATAGCTCCAACATTGGTAGTGGATATGTAATAGCTTCCAACAGTGATTGGTTAGTAAGACTTAAATGGATGCAATAGCTTCCAACATTGGTAGTAGATATGTAATAGCTTGAACATTGAGCAGTAGATATGTAATAGCTTCAACATTAGGAGTGGATATGTAATAGCTTCAAAGTTGGTAGTAGATATCTAATAGCTTCAACATTGATAGTGGATATGTAATAGCTTCAACATTGGTAGTGGATATGCAATATGCTCAACATTGATAGAGGATATGTAATAGCTTCAAACATTGATAGAGGATATGTAATAGCTAACAATAGTAGTGGATATGGAATAGCTTCAACACTGGTAGTGGATATGTAATAGCCAAACATTGGTAGTGGACATGTTATAACTTCAGTATTAGTAGTGGATATGTAATAGCTTCAACATTGATAGAGGATATGTAATAGCTTCCAACATTAATAGTGGATAATGTAATAGCTTCAACATTGGCAATGGATATGCAACAACCCAACATTGATAGAGGGATATGTAATAGCTTCAACATTGGTAGTGGACACGTAATAGCTTCAACATTGATAGAGGGATATGTAACAGCCGCAACATTAGTAGTAGATGTAATAGCTTCCAAAATTGGTAGTAGATATCCAATAGCTTCCAACATTGATAGGTGGATATGTAATAGCTTCAACATTGATAGTGGATATGTAATAGCTTCAACATTGGGAATGGACATGTAATAGCTTCAACATTGATAGTGGATATGTAATAGCTTCAACATTGATAGAGGATATGTAATAGCTTCAACATTGGTAGTGGACATGTAATAGCTTCAACATTGATAGAGGATATGTAATAGCTTCAACATTGATAGAGGATATGTAATAGCTTCAACATTAATAGTGGATATGTAATAGCTTCAACATTGGTAATGGATATGTAATAGCTTCAACATTGATAGAGGATATGTAATAGCTTCAACATTGGTAATGGATATGTAATAGCTTCAACATTGGTAGTGGATATGTAATAGCTTCAACATTGGTAGTGGATATGTAATAGCTTCAACATTGGTAGTAGATATGTAATAGCTTCAACATTGGTAGTAGATATGTAATAGCTTCAACATTAGTAGTGGATATGTAATAGCTTCAACATTGGTAGTGGATATGTAATTGCTTCAACATTGGTAGTAGATATGTAATAGCTTCAACATTACTAGTGAATATGTAATAGCTTCAACATTGGTAGTGGATATGTAATTGCTTCAACATTGCTAGTAGATATGTAATAGCTTCATTATTGGTAGTGAATATGTAATAGCTTCAACATTGGTAGTGAATATGTAATAGCTTTAACATAGGTACTAGATATGTAATAGCGTCAGCATTGGTAGTAGATATGTAATAGCTTCAACATTGGTAGTGGATATGTAATAGCTTCAACATATGTAGTGGATATGTAATAGCTTCAATACTGGTGGGAGATATGTAATAGCTTCAACATTGATAGTGAATATGTAATAGCGTCAACATTGGTAGTAGATATGTAATAGCTTCAACATTGGAAGTTGATATGTAATAGCTTCAACATTGGTAGTGAATATGTAATAGCTTCAACATTGGTAGTGGATATGTAATAGCTTCAACATTGATAGAGGATATGTAATAGCTTCAACATTGGTAGTGAATATGCAATAGCTTCAACATATGTAGTGGATATGTAATAGCTTCAGCATTGGTAGGAGATATGTAATAGCTTCAACATTGGTAGTGCATATGCAATAGCTTCACCATTGGTAGTAGATATGTAATAGCTTCAACATATGTGGTGGAGATGTAATAGCTTCAACATTGGAAGTGGATATGTAATAGCTTCAACATTGGTAGTGGATATGCAATAGCTTCAAAATTGGTAGTGGACTATATGTAATAGCTTGATCAGTTGTAGTAGATATGTAAAAGCTTCAACATATGTAGTGGATATGTAATAGCTTCAACATTGGAAGTGGATATGTAATAGCTTCAACATTGGAAGTAGATATGTAATAGCTTCAACATTACTAGTAGATATGTAATAGCGTCAACATATGTAATGAATATGTAATAGCTTCAACATTGGTAGTAGATATGTAATAGCTTCAACATATGTAGTGGATATGTAATAGCTTCAACATTGGTATTGGATATGTAATAGCTTCAAAATTGGTAGTGGATATGTAATAGCTTCAACATATGTAATGAATATGTAATAGCTTCAACATTGGTAGTGGATATGTAATAGCTTCAACATTGGTAGTGAATATGTAATAGCTTCTACATTGGAAGTGGATATGTAATAGCTATAACATTGGTAGTGGACTATATGTAATAGCTTCAACATTTGTAGTAGATATGTAATAGCTTTAACATATGTAGTGGATATGTAATATCTTCAACATTGGTAGTGGATATGTAACAGCTTCAGCATTGGTAGTGGATGTGTAATAGCTTCAACATTGGTAGTGGATATGTAATAGCTTCGACATTGGTAGTGGATATGTAATAGCTTCAACATTGGTAGCAAATATGTAATAGCTTCAACATTGGTAGTAGATATGTAATAGCTTCAACATATTTAGTGGATATTTAATAGCTTCAACATTGGAAGTGGATATGTAATAGCTTCAACATTGGTAGTAGATATGTAATAGCTTTAACATATGTAGTGGATATGTAATATCTTCAACATTGGTAGTTGATATGTAATAGCTTCATCATATGTAGTAGATATGTAACAGCTTCAACATATGTAGTAGATATGTAATAGCTTCAACATTGGTAGTGGATATGTAATAGCTTCAACATTGGTAGTGGATATGTAATAGCTTCAACATTGGTAGTGGTTATGTAATAGCTTCAACATATGTAGTGGATATGTAATAGCTTCAACATTGGTAGTGGATATGTAATAGCTTCACAATTGGTAGTGAATATGTAATAGCTTCAACATATGTAGTGGATATGTAATAGCTTCAACATAGGTAGTGGATATGTATTAGCTTCAACATTGGTAGTGAATATGTAATAGCTTCAACATTTGTAGTGGATATGTAATAGCTTCAACATATGTAGTGGATATGTAATAGCTTCAACATTGGTAGTGGATATGTATTAGCTTCAACATTGGTAGTGAATATGTAATAGCTTCAACATTGGTAGTGGATATGTAATAGCTTCAACATATGTAGTGGATATGTAATAGCTTCAACATTGGTAGTGGATATGTAATAGCTTCAACATTGGTAGTGAATATGTAATAGCTTCAACATATGTAGTGGATATGTAATAGCTTCAACAATGGTAGTGAATATGTAATAGCTTCAACATTGCTAGTGGATATGTAATAGCTTCAACTTTGGTAGTGGAGTATATGTAATAGCTTCAACATATGTAGTGGCTGTGTAATAGCTTCAACATTGGTAGTGGATATGTAAAAGATTCAACATTAATAGTGGATATGTAATAGCTTCAACATTGGTAGTGGAGATGTAATAGCTTCAACATTGGCGTGTCCATTTTAATGTCAACATAAAGCCTCAGTCCAGAATCCCAGTATGTTATTATCAGTGTCGTGATGAATCCCAGTATGTTATTATCAGTGTCGTGATGAATCCCAGTATGTTATTATCAGTGTCGTGATGAATCCCAGTATATTAGTATCTGTGTCATGATGAATCACAGCGTTTCCACATTAGTGTGATGATGAATCACAGTATGTTATTATCAGTGTCATGATGAATCCCAGTACTTTGTATTGACAGCAGGTACTTACAGCAGTGAGTGGACGAGGACTACTACCACAGAACCTCCATCAGATGGATCAGTCCTTGCTATTTCCTTGGCAATAGCTATCACAGTTTGTCTCTTCATTGTGCTTGGGGTAGTTTTCTGCCCAAGGTTAGTAAGATTTAGCACTAGAACAAAGTGAAATAGTTCATTAATATGAAATCATTTCGTTGTTTCACTAAGAAAAACTCAAAAGGAATGTAAACCCGGTGGTGATACCGGTGCACCCTGGGAAATTATACGTTTTCTGGAAGTAAAAGATCATATATTGTTACAGTATACTCGCATTTTAGTAAAAGCATGAATAACATTTCAGATCTCTATTTATATGAATAATACATTATTTTATGAGAGGGCATTTCTCGTAAATTGCCTTCATGTTTGTTTTCAGACGTAAAAAGAAGCGTGAGTAAATATAGCTTGTATTAGCTTGTTAATAACAGCATTAACGTCATTCATATCACCGTGTGTTACTTTTTGTTTAATCTGTCATTAAGGTTGTACGTATTTCTCAAACAGAATTTTTGGGGGGTGGGGTAGCCAAGTGGTTAAAGCGTTGGGTCGTCACGCCGAAGACCTGGGTACAATGTGTGAAGCCCATTTCTGGTGTCCCCCGCCGTGATGTTGCTGGAGTATTGCTAAAAGCGGCGTAAAACCAAACTCAGTCAGTCAAACAGAATTTAGAGGCAATTCCGTTATATGATTGCTCAAAAGAATGCGACGTTTTTAGATCTTCCATCATACACTCAGTAATATAATAATAATATAACATACAATCATAGCACATGGGTGTTCGCATGGACGCTTGTTGAACTACATTACGTAACATCTATTTCATGTTATTTTAATTATTGTTTTTCTAGGTCAACCTGATCCTGAGGGTGGCCAGAGACTACTTCCAGGTATGATCAATCAAGTTTACTCCGTATTTTAGGCCAAAGGGCCCATAGTACGATTACATGGTGAGGTATCGTTGTCACATCACCAAAATCATATGAAGAAAATCTTAAGCTGAATATTTTTAGCAAGTATATAGATGTTAAACGTAGTATGTTGTCATCAGATTGTTTAATATTTGTTGTAATTTTAATTTAGTTTTACAATATTTGTTGATGGACAAGAAGTATTTATTACGGAGAAGAGAGTATATATTACAAATAACGAAAATATGGTATTCATTTTACAGCGACGGTGATATCACAACAAAGAGATTATATATAAAAATTATCAACATCTTGTATAATTCATATACGAATGAGAAAAGCCAGTTAATTTTACCATGTTTGTCATAAAATTTAAGCATTTCATAACAATGTAAAGGATGACGTGAAACATTCATTCTTTATAACTTTATTCAATATTTTATAACTTTTTCGGTGTTTTTATGAAACAACAGTATCGTCCACTTTCTCCAAGAAAAGTTTTGTGTAGTTTCAGCCGCAAATCTGGATGGCAGTCGCCGAGACGACACCATGCTGCATAGCGCCTGTAGAAGAGGGACCCTTGCTCAAGTCAGACAAATTGTATCTCACCAACTGGTGGACATAAACAGCAGAGGAAAGTGTGGCTGGACACCAGTCATGATAGCAGCTGAGGGGGGACGCCGGGAACTAGTTGACCTCCTTGTGAGACAAGGGTGTGACCTGTCACTGACAGATGATGACGGTAACACTATCCCTTCACGTGGCTTCTATCAAAGGACATTTGAAGATAGTGAGATATCCTCTCAAAGAAAGAAGTTGATGTAAACATTACAGGACACTGTAACAGGACAGCAGATGATGGCGGCAGCAAAGGTTTGGGCATAGGAAAGTGTTTGACTTGCTTGTGAAGAACGGAGGTGACCTTTCAACTGTTGGATTCAGATGGAAACAACATCCCTTCACACATTGCCTGTATCGGAGGACATGTGGAGATCGTGAAATATATCCTCAACAACGTCAGTGTTGATGTTAACAGCAGAGGTCACAACGGAAAGACACCGCTGATGTTTGCAATAAACTTTGGTCATGTGCAAGTCTTTGAACTGCTCGTAAGTAAGGGATGCATCTTGCCAATAGTGCAGGAGAACGGGAAAAATATCCTTCACATGGCATGTGTAAAAGGAAATGTTGACATGGTGCAGCATATCCTCAAGAAAAACATAGTTTCTGTGGACCGAAGAGAAGACGGTATGGGGAAGACTCCAGTGATGCTTGCTGTTAGTGTGGCCATACAGACGTATTTCAGCTGCTTGTGAGTAAACAGTTAACCCGACATACACAAGGTCTGTCACGGTGGAAACAACATCCTTCATACAAGTTGTGCCCTGGGTCATATCGACATTGTAAAGTGTATTCTGAAAGAAGGTCGTGTAAATGTTGATAGTTGTGGACAAAACCAGATGACACCTGTAATGTTTGCTGCACAGAATGGACAAAGAGACACATTTGGTTTAATTGTGAATAAAGGATGTGACATGTCGCAGGCGGACAAAGACGGAAATACCGTCCTTCACATGGCCTGTATCGGAGGACACAAGGACATTGTTGAAGATATCTTGTCAAAGGAACTTGTTGACATCAATAGTAGAGGACAGTCTCAGAGGACACCGGCAATGTTTGCAGCAGCACGTGGACACCAGGAAGTGTTTGACCTACTCGTCAACAGAGGAGCAGACCTGACACTAGTTGACGGAGAAGGTTTTGGCGTCCATCATCTGGCCTGTATGGGCGGACACTTGCCAATGGTGGAACATATTGAGAACATTATTGGTGTTCGTGACAGTGATGCACTTTAACACAGATGTACGAACAGACAGTCCCAGTTACATGCTTCGTACCAATGATCTTACAGCATATTCAAGCTGCAATATGTGTGATGTACTTTAACACAGATGTTAGAACAGACAGTCCCAGTTGCATGCTTCGTACCAATGATCTTATAATATATTCAAGCTGCAATATGTGTGATGCATTCTCGTTAGTTGTGTGGTCAATTTGATTTCAATATATCCTGTCAGCAGACTGCAGGTTTTCTTTATAGATATATCACATGTACATACTCGAAGTTGTTAGTTCGCAGTAAAGTGCGTCGATACAAGGAACATTTCCTATATCTGACACAACTTACAGAAAACATCAATTCCTCAATATATGTACTTGAGAATTGCTACGTAAGCGATTTGCTCTAAAGATGTTCTTTGAGATAAAAATTTCTCACAATTTATGGGTATAAGAGACAAACTCATGTGCCTTATCTATTTCAATAAAAGCTATTAAGAACTGCATGAATTTGATTTTGAAATGTGAACTGATGCCATAAAAATCTATAACATTGAGTCAATATGTCCCAAAATATTTCAAATTTCAGGATCCACAAACAGTTATATATTCTGATATAGACGCCAGGTCATCCAAGTTCATCAAACATGTTGAGTAGGCAATTCCCCAAAAATTAGCACAAATTCCAACAATTGTAAATTCTCAAACACGCAAAGGATTGACATTTTACCGTAATTTATTAATGTCAGAAAAGAACCAAATTTAATTCTGTCTCGGCATTCAATTTCTCAGCTTTTTACACCATGATCCTATGTGACAAAAGTATGGACATTTTTCACTTTGATTGTCACAGACAGTTGTAGACAGAATATGAAAAGTCAAAATTTCATATGCAAGGGTACATTTAC
Source organism: Haliotis rubra (assembly GCF_003918875.1). Taxonomy (NCBI): domain Eukaryota; kingdom Metazoa; phylum Mollusca; class Gastropoda; order Lepetellida; family Haliotidae; genus Haliotis; species Haliotis rubra. The sequence goes on along the minus strand of NW_025765020.1, from coordinate 44,337 downwards.
ACGGAAATAGACCTTTTTGTCCTGCTCTTTTTCTGCATAAAAGGTGTTTGTCAAGCAGTCTCAGCGCCAACACAGTACAGATATCATAAGTAACTAATGTATACTGCTCACAAAAAGTAGCAGATATTGAACAGATGAGACAAATAAAAGCAAACGTATGTTTAATTGGCATTGGGAAACAATGTTCATGTGGAAATAAGGATGTCTAGCAACAGTTTTCAACAAATTAACATTGATAACGATGTAGATGTTGTTTGTAGACAATGTCACAAACTGGTCAATAAGGAGTTCGCCCACCATTATCTGCCAAACAAACATGACACTGACGTCTCATAATAATAATGAGGGGACCAATGTCAACTTGAGAAATGCACTGTCATTCCTCTTGGAGTGCCACGCCCAGTTCTACCATGACCTAGCATGGGGTGCCGCCTCTCCACTCGTCGTCCGCGCTTATCCCACACATCCTCCATGGGGGACATCGCTGGCCATGGGGAATCGGGGGACATCGCTGGCCATGGGGAATCAGGGGACATCGCTGGCAACGGGGAATCGGGGGACATTGATGGCCATGGGGAATCGGGGGACATCGCTTGCCCTGGGGAATCGGGGGACATCGCTGACCATGGGGAATCGGGGGACATGGCTGGCCATTGGGAATCGGGGGACATCGCTGGCCAAGGGGAATCGGGGGACATCGCTGGCCATGGGGAATCGGGGCACATTGCTGGCCACGGGTAATCGGGGGACATTGCTGGCCACGGGGAATCGGGGGACATGGCTGGCCATGGGGAATTGGGGGACATCGCTAGCCATGGGGAATCGGGGGACATCGCAGGACATGGGGAATCGGTGGGCATCGCTGGCCATGGGGAATCGGGGGACATCGCTGGCCATGGAAGTGGATTTGGTGCTGCCGGAGATGGTCAAGGACAACGCGAGCATGGTGAACCCTGGCGTTATCATCCTGGAAAAAAGAATCCTTGTCCGTGGCGGCGTGAAAATTGCAGTACGTGTGGCGTGATGATATGGACACCAGTGACTCTCCCTTGGAAGATGTGGAGGTCGGTCCTGCCGGTCATCGTGATCCCACCCAACACCATAACAGACTCCCTTCCATATCGGCTATGTGGAATCATGGCAGCTGGCTGGTGGTGCTCTCAAGGGCGGCGCCAGACACGATGACGGCCGTCAATGAAGTCCAAGGTGAACCTTGACTCATCATTTGCACGTGTGAAACATAGTGTGATTTTTATACCCACCCCTCGGTGGGTATGGATCCAATGTTTTTGGATCTCACGACACCTGGTGGTCAATGTCCAACATGCTAAGGTGGGTCATTGGTTATTCTCGAACATACCTAAAGTAATCGGAGAATTCTACATTCCTGTGTTTTTGCCGCTCTGTCTTCAAGTAAGCTTTATGCATTATATCGATTCATATTTAACACATTTACTGAGAGTTATATGTCCACAATAAACACACCATCGCTTATGTCTCTTGCAAACGACGTCATTGGTACCCAACGAATCACGTCATTAAACTCTATTTGACCCATTTAACGTGGTGCAGGTATTAGTGTGGTACTTGTGACTCGATGTGCAAGCGATTGTATTTACCGTCTTGTTGCCTGGCTGTCAGCTGGCTTTGTGTACCGGTCAGTTGCCTGGTGGTCAGCTGGCTTTGTGTACCGGTCAGTTGCCTGGCGGTCAGCTGGCTTTGTGTACCGGTCAGTTGCCTGGCGGTCAGCTGGCTTTGTGTACCGGTCAGTTACCTGGAGGTCAGCTCGCTTTGTGTACCGGTCAGTTACCTGGATGTCAGCTGGCTTTGTGTACCGGTCAGTTCCAAGCAGATGTAATGACATTGCGTTTTGGAAAAAAGGTATACCAAACGTGTTACCAAGTAACCAAGTTGTACAACATTCAACCTGAGTTAGTCGCCATCAAACAGTATCTTTATTCAGCAAAATTACCGAACAAAATTCCATTCCCGGCACCACTGTATGTCTTAATTTAAATGTCGAATTTTACTGGGAGTATTGAATTTTAAAAAAAACAAACCAACAATGGTACTTTTGTTGTAGCTTGATAGAATCACCGATGGTCATTCTAAAACAACGTGGATGAACAGAGAATCGCTGAGAATGTTTTGGAAAACAAGGACTTTTAGCCATACTGCAGAGAGCTTTCTTATTATAAACGCACGTTACAGGTATGTCGGTTATGTTTCGCCCATCACAACTATATGATATCGCTATCAGCTTCCTTACATTAATCTCTGGATTCCTCAGTTCACAGTAGAATGACAGATGGTCTTTGCCTCCAATACCAAGTGTCTCAGTGACAGCTAGCGTAATATACCATATGTAAAACGAATGCCGCTCTGGGAAAGGACCACATGTTTGAAATGTAGACAAAGCCAAAATCATATTTTACATCGTGTATCATTTTCTCATATTGTGGGACATCCGTTCGTCTACTCGTTGCACACACATGCTCATAAGTGTAAGAATATCCATGTGAAGATAATTGTAACAAGAAATAGGGAAATGAAAATAGGCGTATTCCAATGATTTCCTAGATTCAACACAATATATTATAGTTTCCTAAGTGTCACTACGTGGCTGACGCAAACTCACGCACAACGTTGACGACACTTCTCATTTCTGATCATTTCCCTTGGGCACAATGAAAAAAAACAACATAACAACTGATGTCAGAATGTTTCGGACTACTTACATGTTACATTTATGCATATACGTTATTTGAAACAAGAGAACGTTTCCTTCCAAATATGCTGTGTATTCATATCGGTGAACACGCTTTTTGTGAAAGTCGCTTCCCGACAGTGATGTCATAGGTGCATCAACATTGTTCTACATATTTGGTATTTTCATTGAGGTGAGGTTTATGAATGAAAATACACCTGATCAATCTTACTGCTGCTTACATTTTCAGTTCTAATACTTCTTTCGTATTTTACACATTTTTCTCACGTGATTACTTTCATTATCAATACCTTTTGATCTGGGGTCTAGACAGGAGACCAGTCTAAATCAATTATCACCAATAATAACAACCATAATCAAAGGGCGTTAACTCTGGCCTGTTTAGCTCGGCAAACAAAGGCCACATAATGACATAACATTTCGTCACTTATGCTGAGGGTAACACCTTCATTGTACGAAATGACTGTATATTTTCAAGCATTGATGTTAAAGGTCACATGCAACGTAAAACACAACTTTGCAGATTCTGATACTTTTCGGCATGGACTTACCGAAACAAATCATCAAAAATGCAAATTCAACTTATAAAGTTGAAAAATAAGTTCAAACGATTCACTAACTTTCCCTAAGGCTTTGGTGTGAGCTATTTTCTAATGTTTTGTTGATATTTCACAGGCGCGAGCTTTTTATATGTTATTACAGTAGATTACCGATTTAACTGTTTATATAATTTCATTTGTCTACTTCACCACACGTTCTTCTTACCGAGTCACTTTTTCAGTTCGATACTTAAAAGCAATGCCATTATTTAGCCTCGACAGAATTTCTAACTGTGATATAGATATGTTGTTGTCACAGACTAAACTCAATGTCTGTTTATTGGCACCTATGTGTCTGCCTGCCTGTCTGCTAATGACAATATTCAATACACAATTTTAATCACTGACCACATGCAATTTGAACTTAACACCTATCAGGCTATACACCATAAACAAAACGCATTGATTTATGGCCCGAGTTCGGTCTCTGTCACATTATGTAATTACACATACAGGCAGGTGTGATACTTGTACACATGACATGTTATGATGTCTGTTGATTGCAAAATGTTATACACAAAAAATGAGCATGTAATTACAAAACCCAACATCTCTATATATACACACACAATGAGCCGTGATGGCATCTGCAAATGAACCAGCCGTTACACTTGAGTGCACACCCACCAGCTCTGACTGGGTTCGGTATCCCGGCTGCTTCGTTTCTTGGGAAGTAAACCCAAGTACAAAATATTACACTTTTGATTTGCGATTGTACGCTTTTAATTTTGTTTTTATGTTTTTTTCATAACCAGCAATGTATATGATATGTCATGAATAAGTGATAATTGTGTCATAATTATGTTTGATGATTTTGTTGCATGTGACCTTTAACTAATAAAAAGATACCATTTTGTTTCACATAAGAAAACACGTTTCTATTTTGTGTACACTTCCCTTTTAAAGAATAACTCCATCTGCATAAGGTGGAAGTAATGTGAATTCTAGTAGGCCACACATGCTTACAGCCACAGTGCTGGGCATCTCCATTGATAATATTTGTGTGATATGTAAAACATTTCATGAACGTCCCCGTGGGTCTTTCTTCCAGATCTGTTTTAACCCAAGAGCAGGATCTGCAGGTAGGAATCACACAAGGAATCTGCACAAATCGTTAACTTAAGCTTCAGCTATATTGGTGATCCGAAGTAGTTCGAGAACGGTCAAATAGCCGATTACCACCCAATACTTTCCCTTCAGCACGGGACACCAGCGTTACCACCCAGTTAGAATTATATCAGTCCACAAGATTGATATCAGCTTTCTCACTGTCGACTTTCCCGCTGTGTGCAGCAATATTCCTGCACTTTCAGCCATTGGCATCAACGTTTCAGACAGATTGAGTTGCAGTCGACCACTCTCTCCCCAACACGATGTCAACGAGCGGTCACAATACACTTGCTAAAAATGTCTGATACAAGATAAAACAGTCAAAGCCCAAGTTAAACAATATGTTTTATGGTAGACATGTTAAAACACTTCCAAACCCGACATAAATGATTCGTGTCTAATGCAATTCCAGCTGTATGACGTACATATATAATCGAACTTGGACCAGACAATCGCGTGATTGACATCATGAGCGTCAACTTACACAACTTGGAAACGATGACATGCATCAAGTTAGTCAACGAGCCTGATCACCCAATCCCGTTAGTCACCTTTTGACACAAAATATGGGTTGATCTATTCTCGGATCTTGACGGGTCGGCGATTCCAACATTATTCTGGATACTGTTGTCCAACCGTCATCACACAATAGTCCGAAGTCATTCCTTCAAAATAGATAATATAATAGTTGCATATGCATAATTATAATTTATCTTCAGTACTACATGATGACGAACTTTAGACGTGTTACCTATGTTGTCATGTTTGTTAAACTGTACATACTGGGTGGTTGTGAACTTGTTGTGGGCTTTTACATGTTCAGTCACATGATAACAGAGGCGGCCTTAATACATAGAGCGCGTTAGTCCTTTGTGGTTGTAATGTGAGTCACGCAGCCTGCATTGACAAAAAGATATTCAATTCCGCTGCCGCGTATGCAACCCTCTTTGTTGATTACACTCACACCAAGACCCGGATGACGCATTCCCCGACACACAGCTTGAACCAATCTACCTTGTACTACAGGTAGTGTATGTAGTGTGCAGCCGGACTGGAGCGTGGTAGCAGCATTGCATTATAGCAAAGGTAAGCTGTTCATATGTCTTCAGGTTTCACAGTCATGTATAGCAAATGTATGCTGTTCACACGTCTGATTTCTGGTTTCAAATAGCAGGGTCTGTATCAGGAACGTCGACCGTTCACTTCAATAAATGTACAGAAACTCAGTGTAAATATAGGGAGAGGAGCGAGCTTGTTTAATATGCATTTCCTTCTATATACAGATATATTAGTGTACCTCTTCTTTACCGTTACGATAGAAGTATATATATATTGCTCGTATCTCCAGACGCACATACATCACAATCCTATATATACACATATTGCAGGCTGTATTGACAGACGGCCGTTAGTCTGAATAATGAGGTCATGTGCTCTTTTGAACAACATACTTACCTGTGTTTAGTCAGTTCAGTAAGGTTTCTATCAAACACGACCAGGAAAGGCAAAGATTACTCTCGATTGGTGAAGCATAATTTCCAAGCCCTAGAAAGGTATTGGTAGGAAATGATAACCAGCGTAATTGTTCTAAACCATTTTCCGGAACATCTTGACAGCAACCAATTTGATTTTCTCAGCCTGGCCTTGAAACTGTTGATTTTACGAATCTTCTTTTTAAAGAACATGTGTGTGCTGACTGACTCAGCTTATAGGCTGTTATAAATACGAAAAGATGCAAATGTCAGAAGAATACAGACTTAAGTGACTTAATGCAGTGAAACTTCTCTTTAAAGAAAATGTGTGTGCTAACTGACTCAGCTTATAGGCTGTTATAACTACAAATACGAAAAGATGCAAATGTCAGAAGAATACAGACTTAAGTGACTTAATGCAGTGAAACAAGGGACGACAATGCACATGGCACCATAGTGATATATGAATATCACTTTTTGTCACATGAGAATCAGGACGTTTTGGGATATATTCTTCCTCAGCAGTTATCTGTGTCAATATCCTTAGGGACTAGGTGCGTCTGGAATTACACCTGGCTTCTATTTCGCCATTGTGATTATCAATCAGTGCCCATGATCCACAGACTACCCTTCTTGAGTGTTCAAGTGTTAGGTTTTCACTATTGTTGTGACACAAGCACGTATATAACTATCTGTTTCCTAGTTATGGACGTCGACTTCCCAAACCCCCTCTTACCTAATGGCAGTTTCGGCGATTGTCTTGGATTTTTACCGAATTTTCATTTAGAAAACATAACCAGTCATCTTGGTATACAAGATATACTGCTAGGTCCACGTTCCAGGAAAACATCTGGGAACTACCCACTAGGAATCAGTATGGACGCGTTGTTTCTGTTTAGACCCTTTAAACTTGAACTTAATGGTTCATCTTTAAATATGATAACGTGATTGTATGCCCATTCGAGATGGTTCTGTAGGTATGTGTATTTCTAACAATTACCTGCTACCTTCTTTTTCTGTTATGAAGGATGGCAAGCAGGAAGGAAACACCACGAACTGAATCGTCTACCAACATAAAACCTAAAGGTAAACTTTAATGTTCTCTCTGATATCAGCAAAATAGAAAACATTTTCCCTGTCATTAAAGAGCACCCAAGGCTCAATGATAGAAAACTGGCTGTGTAATATACATGTACATGTATGAGCCGGGTATATTTGAATTACCACTATCTTCTGTATAATATGCATTGCAATGTCTTTTACCGTTGTGAAATGACTGTTCATTGTATCAATATCTTAAAACAACCATCATGCTTGGTGCAAATTTATTTATGGTTTCAGTGTGGGAAAAATGGATTAAATACACTGTGATGTGAATTGATATAAATCAATTTATTACATACCTATGTAAACTTATGATAGTAATAGAGAGATACCTATGACGTGGTCAAATTACGCATTGCACCTCAGATTCCGTATTGAACCCGTGCCGGTTATACTTTCTCCGAACTCGGCTCGGATTTAAAAGTCGAACAGCTTATTCGTTCCTTCATACAGGTTTGTATGTATGAAAATAGGAATGAATTTCATTAGAATGGTGCTATTATTTTGCCTATGGTAAGTTGTGAAAGTGGGACTTGATTCATGACGTCATGCGGAGGAATCTATGATCTAGGTCAGTTGCGTGATCCGCCCATCGCGAGTGATACTTAATGTCAAGCTAACCTGAATGCGTGAAAATATGCATCGCTACGCTATGATTTGTTTTATAAAGTAACAGGTTAATACAAGATAAGAGGGTATATAACCCGTTGTTTCTCTGCTCCCATGACATCTTCTCGTTCAATACAAAACCTCCAAATGCACTAGTATGACGTTCTATATATGCATTGAATATGCACAGGCGCATATATCATCAATATGTCGGCATTGAATTATGGGCCGAATAGCCTTCGTTTTGGAAATTAAAACATGAAAACTAGCCGGCAAGATATAAATGTTTCAGTTTGGAGCGACTAGTAAAAACATCAGAATGTCGAGAGGGAAGTCTTCTAATAACAACAGGGACATAAAGCAATGATGCCAATGCCGTGGATGTGTGAAGTTGTTGAAATCCTTTTATTGGTAGAATTTCAGTAGTATTATGACAGACGTGAGTGGAGCAAAATGCAGCTACAATTTACCATTATCAAGAAGACCGTTGCAACCATCAATTACTGTTGATCATTTTTGATATATGCTACTATTTCATGCTGGCGTGGAACTTTTATCACTGAAGATGAAACGACAGGACCGTTTAAACCCCAAAGAGGATATTACCACCAAGTTTCATGTATATGGATTTTTTCACAGGAAGTAAGATTGCATTGGACGTTAAACACCCGGCTCATAAATCTACGAACCTGCTTTTTAACGTGAACATCTAAAGAGAGGATCCTTTCTTAACATTAAGTGGACTAATTTTAATTTTCTTAGAGTAAGATTAATGTCTTTTGTACTTCTTAATTTCAGCTTTTTATGATGAAGGAGACGTCTTTACAGTTGAATTCACGGACAACGAAGAAAGGTCTTGGACATATGTAACAGAATGGACATGCATTCCAACATCCGGGGAATGTGAGATCATACTTACACGAAGAATTAATGAACATTTGTGTAACATGATGCGTCACTTTGACAGACCTCCTAATGTGAAGCTGACGAGTTTACGGAATCCTCAACAAAAGGTCATACTTGTCTTCGGGCATGACACAGAGGCTAACGCTTTCAACATGTTCCGTAAGTACACTGATGTGAGAAGCACTGTCGTATCATTTCTGCAGAAAGAAAAAATACCCATGGAGGATATCAAAGTGAGAGTACGACTCACAAGAACGGGTCAGTCAACAGGGCAGCAAGACAAAGGTAAAACATCTTTATCTTGAACGTGTCTGTACAGGATTCTACTAAACTACATATGTGTTCCATTTCAATAGCATGTGTACCAAATGCTACAAATGAATTTAAATGTATCTTTCTAATTAATGTTTTGGATGAAGCAGTTTAGTTAAATAAGTGTTGGGGGAAAATCGAGAACATGAAGAACAGTGATACACATTCAAAGTTTATTCTGGAATACAACACAAATTGTCAAACTATCATTATTGGCATGAAATATCGGCCTATCGGTCAGACAAGTGGGCTATACCAGTGACACCCATCATCTACTGAACACATTTGTTGTAATGCAGACATGAAATATCGGCCTATCGGTCAGACAAGTAGGCTATACCAGTGACATCCATGATCTACTGAACACATTTGTTGTAATGCAGACGGGACATGACTTGGACAACAGAAATACAGGAGATCACCAGACCAACCAACAAGTCAAACTATACCTTATTACAGTCATTTCAATTCTATATACACTTACACTTCATACTGTTCAGCCTCAGCTACACACGACATTAGGCGAAAATGTAATAAAATATTTCCAATTCGTCATGTGATCACAGCACATTGACGAAGACATCTACCAAACTACGCAGTTTGCACGTTCATGTTTGTGCACGACACAGAGGCTGGACGTTTGTCTGTTTGTTGGTAGCATGGTCTAATACACGTGATTTGATGTGAACATCACACAAGGCTTGTGTATGTATCAAGTACGTAAAACACTTTATATATCACGCTTACCCCTCTTCATGGTCTGTCTTCCACATGCACTAGGCTGTTGTGTTTGGGCGTTTGAATCAAACATGGTGCTGGTGTGTTTCAGCATCCTTTTTTTCGTTGTTTTTAACAATGTTTCATTTCACTCAAACTCAACGAGTATTGAATCACTTGCTTCACTGCATGTTCCAACATGTCGTTTAAAGTGCCAATTAAGCACACAAAAAGTTGCATTTACCTTAGAGTATAAATGACCTCACCATGTATCAGTTTCTATATGACTATCAAATGTTAGGGTGTTCCCATATGTTTTGTTTGTAGTATAGTTCATAGTACATTGAACGGTGTACCCTAACTGGGTATTTTACTGTTTGTGCAAATACGTCTGGTTGCGGGAGGAACACCCCCCACATGTTGCAGGTGTTGTCAGAGACTTTATGGGGCACCACAACTTTGCTCTACGGCCTGACAGCCAGTTTCTAGATCACGTCTTGACTGAGATTTTAGGCTGGCCACGATACCACCAGAACCCGCAGTTCAACAAATCTCTGATAGTCGGAACAACATCTCAAGGTTGTTTTCAATTATTACTTGCCTTAAAATGTACTACTGTCCCTATAATCAACGCGACCGAAAGTCATTCTTGATACTTTACCACCAGCCCTTCTTCACGTTGTGTCGTCGCGTGGTCTCATGTAAGATGGATTGGCTATGATAAAACATTGATCAGACTAATGGACAAATTGTACGTTCTCAGTATCAATAGTATAACACTTACAGCATACATACACTCCCCCTAACAATAAACGAACCTTTATATACCCTGTGAAAAACCCGCTGGTTGTATTCTGCCTGTATTACCTGAGATCTTTTCAAGGTCAAGGAACAGTGAAAGATCTTAAACTTTAAATACACACGACTGACAGTACAGGAGCTAAAATAACGACACAAAATGGCTGCTTAGTATTTTCACTTAGTATCGCCACGTGCTTCACACCTCGTGTTCACTGGTTTAATTGACGTAAGAACCTAAACAGTGATGTGAAAACTATATAATTACGCAAATGGCATTTTTAGTTGCAAAAGTAACGTTTGATTGAACACGATTATGGGAGTAACTTTGTGGCTTGTGTTTGCAAGAAGCGAGATCAAGGAATTGCATATGGCATACACAATAGCAATTACTTCTACAACTGAAGGATATTTTCACAGTTATTTTACCCTTTACAGCAAACAGAATCTATGTCCGAGGATAAACTGGGCATTTTATTGCAGTGATATTTGAGGTCTACTACCAGGAAATATGGAAGATATTTTTCAGGCCAATATTTAAATTTCCAAATTCAGCAAATTAACCTACTTCACAGATGTTGTCATTTTCACAGTTATTGTGCGGTGGGCATACTCTACAGACTCTTCCTTTTATTGAAGGGTACAACTGTATATTTGATCCGACGCCAGATTACCCTGAAGAAGAAAAGTCAGAAACAACGTGGTTCTGCATACCTGACAACCCCAACCTTGAGGTCGACAACAACGAGGCGAGCAACAGTGAGTTTACGCGATTTAAGGAAAATATCAGAAATTCATTCAGGGCTGTTTTGAGGAGAGTTTCGACTGGTTCTGTGATATTTACTTTTCATCATGGAAGCACAGAAGACGCTCTGGAGATGATCAGTAAACACGATGAAGTGAGAGCCAAGATCCTGGAGTGTCTCCAGGGGATTGATTCCACAGTAAAGGAAATCCAGATGGAGGTCCAGCTGCAAGTCTTCATAGGTAAGGGACATATGTACGTGGTTGGCTCGGAACAGGCTCTATCTGGTTTTGTTGTGTCTTTAAACACTTACCTCTTTGATGGATTTGTGAATGCACAACAGCCTTTACAGATTTTACTTTTGTGTAATGGGACTGACAATAACGCTTGTCGTTTACGGTTGTGTCGTCCTGATGGACATCGTTTAATATCTTCACACCTATCAATCGTAGTTATATTTACATGTTTGTAATATTATCAAATTTTATAGGATACTGATCTTCGAGATTTATTCAGAACAAATATTTGGAAGCAGTCGTTTTAAGCAAAGTCTTATTCGGTATTGATCAAATCTGCTTGTTATTCTGTTACCATTTCCCAATGTAGAATTAAGCAATGTTGTGATCCGTGAGATACTTCTCAACAATTTTACGTAATGTCCAGATCACGTACTGTTATAGGAAACACATAAAGCCAGAACGTTATATGGTTCTAAAGCATAAGTACTTGCTGTTCGTTCGGCTATAGTGGCAAAATGCCTATTTAGATATGATTAGATTGTTATTTTGCATTTTTGCTTCGAAGCGCTTTTGTTCTGATTCCTTCAATGTCTGGTCCAGACTCGATTTGTTTTGCAAACAACATCGTACCGCACTAGTGCTGCTGAAATATATACATGCTCGTGATATAGTCACACCTGCACAGTCTACTCTGCTCCTGGATGTGGGAAGGGTTTTGCAGCTTCTATGTTGAAAGATTGTTCTTGGTATCTCTTCATTTAGGTAATGTCACTCTGTTTTTCATTCTTTCTGCATTAGTACTCAAAACAGAGAAACTTCGCTCAAATGATAAGGAAAATATTCTAGTATGCATATCGTCACTTCCGGTCACGTATTATAACTACATTTGCACCAGAAGTCATAGTTGTAATATTGTTTGTAAGAAGTTACTTGTACTTCGAGTTTGGACTTTCTAACTCCCAACACATTCTTTGTACATTAAAACTATCAACTAAACGGCTCCCAAATTCCAGCTCAGTGTGTTTCAAAATTATTTGGTCTTTCTATGGATGTAAGAACACTGATGCTGCACTTTCCAATACAACCCTGAAGGTTCTCTATACGTTGCTAACAAAGTCATACCCTGGATGACGCTCAGCGTTTTGGACTGGTCAGTGTGTGACCTTGTCCATGGTCATCTGTGGCATGGTATCTCAGTTGGCAGGGCTAGTACAAGCAGGACCACGTGTGATATATAGTGATCTCAGCTGACAGGGCTAGTACAAGCAGGACCACGTGTGATATATAGTGATCTCAGCTGACAGGGCTAGTACAAGCAGGAACACGTGTGATACATAGTGATCTCAGCTGACAGGGCTAGTACAAGCAGGAACACGTGTGATATATAGTGATCTCAGCTGACAGGGCTAGTACAAGCAGGACCACGTGTGATACATAGTGATCTCAGCTGTGTGATATACAGTGATCTCAGCTGGCAGGGCTAGTACAAGCAGGACCACGTGTGATATATAGTGGTATCTCCTGTGAACATCAGAGTTACAATTACCCTTCAGCATCATATGCTTGACACGAGGAGCGAGAAACTGAATCGGGTGCCCATGTTTGTAGTCTTGACACATGCATGTCGTATCCACAATGGGTAGATCGATACCTATGATGCCGCCCTCGTCTGTAACAGCTGTAATAATGCTGAGTGACTCACCAAAAAATAATAGTAATAGACTGATAACTACAGAATACAAAACGACGCAATGGCATGCCTCATTTTTATTGGCCATAGCTATGACCCTGTGAGTCCTTGAAAATGCAAGATTCTCCATATCCTCTGAGAAGCTCTTGCAGGGTTCGACGATGCAATATTGCGCGTACACATTCCAGCTTCACTCCTTACTAATACTTTTGTTGAACATGTTTATCTTGTGGAAACAATGTACCTGCCTTTCTGATTTTTCGCAAGCCTATTTCGTTGACTGGATAGGTGACGTTACAAGCAGAATCGATCCGATTTTAGGTCTATTGTAATGATCATTGTATGTGCTTGTGACGAATTGTTAACATGCATTAATGGGTAACAAATTCGAAACAAACTGTTGACTAAGAACCTTATTTCAGATCCACGTTCACTGCCTGAACATGGCGACCAAGATAAACGATACGTGGACAAACAGGTATCTGTAATCAACACGCCTGTCACTCATCTAGTTTATGGCTTCATGCTTGCAAGCAACAGATATCTTTGAACCTTTCTGTAGCCAACAAATATGACATGATACGTCTTAACGATTAATGTATTCCATGTTCAATGTTTGTTCGGATTCGTAAAACTACCCAGAGTGATTTCTTAATAGTTTTATAAGGCGTGCATTTGTCCTGATATACGAATAACGGATGTATATTAACTAAATATTACGTTAACATACACAAAATATCTAATTAATGAAGCATGTCCGCGTTTTGTAGGAACACGACAAAGAGGTAAAGGACCTGTCAGAACAAGTGGCAACCTTGACGTTACAATTACAAGAGATGAAGGAGAAGGAACAAGCACAACTGGCAGGTACAAATTGTACACCTTGTGTTTGAAAAATTAAACAATATTTTTGAATCTCTAACCACTTGTAAAGGTTTAAACTAGTACAAGTGACTAAATCCATGGAGTGACGTATTCTGAACTTATGAGTTAAAGGTAGTTGGCTTTATACTGAAATACAGTATAGTTAAAGAGGTTAGGAGATATAATACTGTTTGATTACTATCATGTATTAATTCTCACATGTTCCTCGGTTTGCTTCAGACTTTCGGCTGTCAATGTGGAAGACGAGGCCAGGTTCTCCTCAGCCCTCAGAAAGCAGTGGATTCTGTGAGTACAAACTGTGACCAGGAACAATCTTTAAGATCTGTATGTAACTGTAACACATTACAAGGCAAGACGGGTCTTGTAGCTGGGTCCTGCTGTCCCTGGACGATCTATTTACTGTGGACATGCGAGGGGTACCTGAGATGGCAAAGACATCCAATTTGTTCATCTCATCAAACACAAGCACAAAATAAATATTGAGCAGTTGGGACTCAGACGACATTTTTCACTGCAGTCAATAAAACATCATAATTTGTGTGTAGTTCGTGTTAACTTCTTACATAAATGACTGTAGTAAAACTGTAGCTATAGCTGCAGACCTTACTGTTTCAGTTACAACAACAGACACAATGACAGATGTCTGTGTTGAGGAGTTTCAGGATACCACAGGTAAAGTGGAACAGGAATGATAGTTTTATGTATGGACAACTTCTTGGTTGCAATGGATGCGACGTTTCAAGCAAGTGATACACAACATTATGGACAAGGGGAATCAAAACATGCTATTTGCTATAGAAGTTATTTGAGTTTATACAATTAACGAGGTTGATGTAAGTGTGATAACATTATTAACAGATGTTGTGGTAATAGATAATGGTTATGAAGCTAGATGGACGAAGGGTAGGGGCCGCTTAATCTTGACTGGCCTTGATCAGATAATGGTTGGCTGTAGGGATGTAATAACCTTGATCTCTGTAGAAAAACTTCTGAACCATACTCTTTACAGTATTTTACATATAGTGTCACTAAGTAATGTGCCCAATAATTTGTTGTTTAGTTTTTTGTCATTAGTCGGGCGAAGCATAAATTCAACCAAAAGTTTGCCGAAATCACGTTTACGTTTTGAGGGATGGCAGTTGCTTCATTCCAACTTCCGGGTAGTTGTGTACTATCACTTTCACGGATGAATATTACTCCTAGTACGCAAGCCACATGCCGAACACTCAGTCAGTCATCATGTCATCTCCTTTTTGAGTGAGTGAGTTTATTTTTACGCCGCCTTTAGCAATATTCCAGCAATATCACGGCGGGGACACCACATTGTACCCATGTGGGGAATCGAACCCGGGTCTTCGGCGTGACGAGCGAACACTTTAACCATTGAGCTACCCCACCGCCCCATTCCCATTTGAACGCGATGCTAAAGTTGATTATTGATAATAAACTTAATGCGATCACATTTAATCCCCAAGTTCTCTTGTGAAAGCGTTAGCGTACAGTACTGATACCTCTAATGCCCTCCTGTACTTTCATTATGATAAAACGATACTTAGAACATGTGTCGTTATAAATATATTTCTTGTAATTACAGATCTATCAGAACCTGAAGGCGGCCACAGGCAAGGGGGAGCCAGTAAACCACGGGTATAGTCAGTTTCACAGGATTGATTTCAATCATTGCAGTTAGACTCCCATGCTGGCGATGTTCAAAATAATGGAGTCTATCATTCCTCTTGAGAAGTGTGGGAATTGTATACACGGCAAACAGACGGGCACTGGACAATTCAAGATCTTGAACTGACATATACCTCTCAAATATACCTAAACTTTAGACTCCCACTCTTCAGAAGTATTGGAATTGTACACACGGCAAACAGACGGGCACTTGACAACACCAGATCTTGACCTGACATTTACCTCTCAAATATACCTAAACTTTAGACTCCCACTCTTGAGAAGTATTGGAATTGTACACACGGCAAACAGACGAGCACTTGACAACACAAGATCTTGACCTGACATTTACCTCTCAAATATACCTACACTTTAGACTCCCACTCTTGAGTAGTGTGGTAATTGTACACACGGCAAACAGACGGGCACTTGACAACACAAGATCTGGACCTGACATATACCTCTCAAATATACCTAAACTTTAGACTCCCACTCATGAGTAGTGTTGGAATTGTACACACGGCAAACAGACGGGCACTTGACAACACCAGATCTTGACCTGACATATACCTCTCAAATATACCTAAACTTTGGACTCCCACTCTTGAGAAGTATTGGAATTGTACACACGGCAAACAGACGGGCACTTGACAACACAAGATCTTGACCTGTCCCTGGGGTCATGAAAGTGACTTCAGTCTAAAACTTGTTTATATCTATCATTTTGATCTTAAGTCCAGAAGTGTCTTTAAATCGGGGATCACGTACATTTTTGAGTCATAAGGTTAAGACTGAGATCAATTTTTGTGTCCTGAGACTGCTACCTACCAGTCTTAAGCCCTTTTTGATGCCGATGGTTTTTTTAGGCTCACATTTTCATAAGGTTTGAAAAGTGAACGTCGTGCGAGATTTGCGCTCGCGTGGTCCTGGATCTGCTTACGGCTATAACATTACACGGAAATGAGGAATATTAAATCTCCCTTCCGTTGGTATGAATATAAATGCAAATACCTTGGCGGTTTGCGAAATAGACACTGCTAAATGATGTCCAAAGTTTGTTATGCTTTAAAAAACAGTAACTTTCTCCGCTTTTGATCGTGCACCGATAAAAGCACTGTGCTACGATTTTTTTTAATTTGGCACCTGTATGGAAAGTGTGAGCGAAGAAAATACAGCCTGATATCTGAACGACATAAGTATATATGAAAAGGGTTTACTTTCTTATACATAACGTTATACGCTCAACATTAAAAATGACTCACTTTAAATGTCGAAAATGGATTTCTTAACGTCAAACGACGACAGATAGGTCTTGCACGTATAAAGATAAGGGGGCATAACTCCGCTATGCTTAACACTAGGTCAATGTAATTCAGATCACTTAGAGAATTTGTTGTGGATACGGATGCTATACCCTGAACCAAACTATTCCAATACAAAGTTCCCCCAGTGTGAGCAGATACGTTTTGGTAGTTTCACAATTTATATGAAAAGATGACAATGTACTTCATGAGAAAGCACGTAAAAGCGATTTGGATGGCCCTATCCGATATGTAAATTAGTTCTTAGATTCACATATTCTCCTGTTTGTGTAGATGTGTTTTGACTAATGTTGCATCATTATTAACCGAGTACTAGCCATATCTTCAATGTAGTGAAATTACTGAAAAGACTACAACATTGGAGTTGACGTCATTGCTTGCTTTATGTATTTTGTGACGTCGGAAAAAGACGACATTGGTATGCTGATTAGTATATATCTCACCTAGTTTGCATGAATTGTATAAAAGGTTTCGGTTTCTATGTAAGAACTTTACACTCTTTCGACAGAACTTAACATGACTGATTTTACCATTTAAATAATGTCCTGAATAGATCCATAATTAGACGGTTTGACTGTGTATCTTTATATGAACAACACACGCACCGGTTTGACGTAAATTAAAGAGAATATTTCACAACACCTGGCCCGGGGGTCATGAAAGTTAAATTGCTGTTCATTAACCTGTTCATATGCAACTGTAATATTGGTCCGAATGGCGAATATTGCACATGATAGGAACTATTTAAGTGCATGTTGCAGTTACACCTACGTTTGTTCTTCTAATACTAGTTTAAAAGTTTAGAATTTGGTGTACTACACTCAGTATGTCAATTTCCTATGCAAATATTATTCAAACAAACAAAACCCTTGAAAGAATAAAAACCGTTTACCCCATATCCACGGACATAGAACAAGGCTAAATGTAGATAATGAAATTATTTTCATGAAAAAATATCTGAACGATACACAAAATATACATTATAACACTGGAAGTGTAATCGGTGGGACATGGCGATTGTCTTTTACTCTATGTAACAACAATGTTAACGTATATGACATCACTACCGTTGACCGATTTCTTACAAAATGGCGGCTTCGCTGATATAGTTACACAGGATTTTGCGAGAACCTTTCCCTTGATTCTGGAATCGTTTGTAAATAAATGTGTGATGTAAGTAATCAGAATAAACCTGACTATCTGTGTATTCTTATATGTTTTATCGTTTTTATTGTAAGTAAGAGAAGAAACCAGATATGCCGATCATTACCGTTGTTGTTCTGCGAGGTTTTCCGTCATGGCGTCACGCTGCACAGAAACTTTGACAATTTCGTATAAACATATCACATTACTGAATTATATCAATTTTTAATTTGCTATTTCTTGCAACGATATTGTTTGCATGCATGTTCTAAAAAAATTGAGTCTATGCATGCTACGAATAGAGAAATGGGTGTCTGAAATTTGAGAAAATGCTAAACAGTGTAAAGTCTGAAATTTTCTTTGTTTACATTTTAAAAAGTGCTGTCTTTCGCGCACAGGCGTTCGTTTTCATGTCCAGTATCTTTTGTTTCATATCACCTAGACATTTGGTGACAAAGACCATTTCTTATTTGATACTAAAATGTATGAGGAATTGAGTGATGCATTTGTCACAGCTGAATATGAAATATACGTGATGTGATAGGCGTCTCGATACCGGCCTTCGCGAAACGTGATTTTGTAAACACATTCCAATGCAATGTGGCAGAAAGCGCACTCAGGCGTTCGTGTTGGTGTATTTTCGAAAACATCCCAACCGTAAAGACACTAAAATTCACCGCGGCAGGGATAAAAGCGTCAGTTGACTTGTTTGGAACATTTCAGCTGGTGCCTGCTACTAAACTATTCTCAATTAATTAAGAGTGACCGGGCATCATTACATCATTCTAAAATTGCCATGGTCACTGTCTTAGTCTTAGTCTTAGGAGACAGTTTCATGATCCAGTCTTATCTAAAATATTAGCTCAGCAGATTTTTTTAGACTTAGGAGTTTTGTGTGTTAAGCAAATTTTAGATTTGATCCCGGGGCCTGGCATATATCTCTCAAATATACCTAAACTTTAGACTCCTACTCTTGAGTAGTGTGGGAATTATACACACGGCACACAGACGGGCACTTGACAACACCAGATCTTGACCTGACATATACCTCTCAAATATACCTAAACTTTAAAGCAACAGTTTCAGAAGATATTGGTTGCAGCTGAACCAAACAAGCATTTGATCGTATGTCTAATTAATGCCAACCAGTTACTCATCATCGGGAACAAGTACCAGGCTGTGAATGCTGACTAACCAGTTCTTACTAATTCACGCTCATTTAACCATGTTTAAAACCCATGTCTTGCAGCACACGTCTGGAACCGTCACTCATCTGAGAAGACAACTTGCAGACATGAAGCAGGAACTTGAGGCCACCACGGAGAGGATGCACAGACTTGAGATCGCACAAAGCAAAGGTAACCCTGGTCAAGAATTACTACAACAACACCCGCCTATGGCAGCCATTATACAACAATGAACATTCCTTTGAAAACAATGCAAACAATCAACACCATAACCATTAGTTTCCTCAGTCATGACAAAGAATATCAGAAATGTAGAAGAGATCAGAGTTACTTCCCCTGAATCTAAGGTTACATCAGTCATGACAAAGAATATCAGAAATGTAGAAGAGATCAGAGTTACTTCCCCTGAATCTAAGGTTACATCAGTCATGACAAAGAATATCAGAAATGTAGAAGAGATCAGAGTTACTTCCCCTGAATCTAAGGTAACATCAGTCATGACAAAGAATATCAGAAATGTAGAAGAGATCAGAGTTACTTCCCCTGAATCTAAGGTTACATCAGTCATGACAAAGAATATCAGAAATGTAGAAGAGATCAGAGTTACTTCCCCTGAATCTAAGGTAACATCAGTCATGACAAAGAATATCAGAAATGTAGAAGAGATCAGAGTTACTTCCCCTGAATCTAAGGTTACATCAGTCATGACAAAGAATATCAGAAATGTAGAAGAGATCAGAGTTACTTGCCCTGAATCTAAGGTTACATCAGTCATGACAAAGAATATCAGAAATGTAGAAGAGATCAGAGTTACTTCCCCTGAATCTAAGGTAACATCAGTCATGACAAAGAATATCAGAAATGTAGAAGAGATCAGAGTTACTTCCCCTGAATCTAAGGTTACATCAGTCATGACAAAGAATATCAGAAATGTAGAAGAGATCAGAGTTACTTCCCTGAATCTAAGGTAACATCAGTCATGACAAAGAATATCAGAAATGTAGAAGAGATCAGAGTTACTTCCCTGAATCTAAGGTTACATCAGTCATGACAAAGAATATCAGAAATGTAGAAGAGATCAGAGTTACTTCCCCTGAATCTAAGGTTACATCAGTCATGACAAAGAATATCAGAAATGTAGAAGAGATCAGAGTTACTTCCCCTGAATCTAAGGTAACATCAGTCATGACAAAGAATATCAGAAATGTAGAAGAGATCAGAGTTACTTAACCTGAATCTAAGTACAGCGACCACGTGACAACTTGGAAAGGTTTCTACATCAGTACTATTAGCACACTTCCCATACCAAGATGTTCAACAAACAGCTGTGAGAGCCAATGGGACTGTGAAAGGCAGTCCGTTAATGTTACTGTGAAAGGCAGTCCGTCAATGTTACTGTGAAAGGCAGTCCGTCAATGTTACTGTGAAAGGCAGTCCGTCAATGTTACTGTGAAAGGCAGTCCGTCAATGACACATCGTCTGACTCTCGCCACCAGGTGTCTGTTCCGCTATAATCCAACAAGTATACACAGCAACATCTCAAACAAGACCTACAACCTAGCATTTGCTAGCATTGGTATCTACAATAAGACCTACAACGTAGCATTTGCTAGCATTGGTATCTACAATAAGACCTACAACGTAGCATTTGCTAGCATTGGTATCTACAATAAGACCTACAACGTAGCATTTGCTAGCATTGGTATCTACAATAAGACCTACAACGTAGCATTTGCTAGCATTGGTATCTACAATAAGACCTACAACGTAGCATTTGCTAGCATTGGTATCTACAATAAGAACTACAACGTAGCATTTGCTAGCATTGGTATCTACAATAAGACCTACAACGTAGCATTTTCTAGCATTGGTATCTACAACAAGACCTACAACATAGCATTTGCTAGCATTGGTATCTACAATAAGAACTACAACGTAGCATTTGCTAGCATTGGTATCTACAATAAGACCTACAACGTAGCATTTGCTAGCATTGGTATCTACAACAAGACCGACAACGTAGCATTTGCTAGCATTGGTATCTACAACAAGACCTACAACGTAGCATTTGCTAGCATTGGTATCTTCAATAACGGATACAAGGCAACCCTATCGTAACCATATTTTATGCATCCACAGATAGAATAAGAGAGGACCGCTTCCATTCGTGACCAACTCGTGTTATTTTGGGACTAGCCGAATGCCGAACATCAGAACTACTTCAAACAAGAACGACAACTTTATTTCTGTTTAAATCCATCAGTATTAAGCATTGGTCAACCTCTGCTATTAAATGATATAACCTGTTTTAAAGAATACATTTGATGATGATGATGATGGTGATGATGGTAATGATTTGTTGATCATAACGTAATTGTTACCAGCAGTTCGACGTATATTTGCAGATGTCTGTTCCTGTATACCGTATAAGAATCACAAAAGGGATTATTTTCGCGAATAGGCATTTAAAATTATAGTTCATTTCAGCTAAAGGTAGTCTGAAAGTAGATAAACAAAAAGAAGAATATGTGGGGAGTCCTATCATGGTTATATGTGTGCATGTCAACTAGTTGCCTCAGCTCACATGTAACCATGCTGCCAAACCCTGGTGGAATTTAACATATGCGCTGAAACAAATATGAATTGCCCCAAAAACGTCAGACTAAATGTCCTAATGATGTTTGATATCGTTTGATGTCGGGTATCGTTCGAAAGCGCTGAACATCAACAACATCACTGAACCCTTGCCAAGAGTATTTTCACAGTTGTAAGAAGCGATTTTATTGGATACAAATTGGTTTCTAATGACGCTTTTTCGCTACAGTCTGCTATAAGGGTCGTGATTGGTAAAAATCAGACACGTGACCTAAGGCATCCAATCATATTACTAAACGAAAACTTTTAGATTTAGACGAAAGTTTTGGGTAAAATAATGCTATTTTGAACATATTAAGCAAAAAATCGCTACCTATACGTAAATTATGGAACTTATTGGACGTCTCGTGCTAGGTTATGACCTGTGACAAAAATGCTTCATGTATATATTTTGTTGATTTTATTCATTAGTTTATTCAATTTATTTAATGAATTCCTCGAAACATCGTTACTTTTTCTTTGACAATGTTATTATGGACCAGCTGCCGAAGCATGTGTCCGAGAATCGTTGTTTTCAATAACATTGCGAAAAATAGTTTATAATTTTAATTCGTGTTGAAACGGTACCGAACATATAGTTCGTGATTGAAGTCTTTCCCAGCGTGGTCGTCGAAATTTCCCTATCACGTATGATAAATGGTTCAAAGGGATGAGTCGCTAAGTCGCTTAACAAACAACGTGTCACTTTGGGTGGAACAGTCAGCAGCGCGGTCAACTTCAATCGTTCGGATTAACGCAGCTGTTTACAACGTAATTAGTCCAATCCGTTCCGACTGACCAGCGTTCGGAGGCGGAAACTGAATCATCGGACTAACGAGGTGTCAATTATATACAATGCAGGCAAAGTGCTTAAGATTAGAATTGATTAGTTTTATAGAAAGACATTGTTTTAAAACTTGCAGTTATTCAAATTTTTGGTAAACTTACGTCATTGACAGATTACAAATGAAAATTACAACAACAATGTCTTTATTGTTTTAACTAAATGCCTATATGTTCACAATCCAATGCTACGTACCGCCATACATAAACATACATAATTAGGCCCATTTGCATACAGTAATAACTGAGATAACCACATGTAATTCAACTCATTAAAATTTAGCACCAGACAAGAACAACTAGTCAACCTTCGTTGACTAGAGATTCCCTACAAGGGAAGGGAGGTAACTCTGCGTAATCTGTCTGACTACAGTTTTGGTAAACTTACGTCATTGACAGATTACAAATGAAAATTAAAACAACAATGTCTTTATTGTTTTAACTAAATACCTCTATAGTGAGTAAGACAAATGATAAAGCAATCTGCCATATTAACATGTCAAACATTTATTAACTCTCAAAAAACCCATAATAGTACACCAGTATCTTTAAAATCTTAACGAAAATATTAGGCTTACTCATGGTAACAAGAAAATGCTGAAATTCTGTAATTATGGTAGAAACACTCATATCAAGCATTGAGTATCGACTCTGAAAAGTCTTTTGGTGTTCTGCTGTGTACATAATGTCCATAGAAAACAGGTTCTGTTTTCCATCTCCCGACCTTCATGACAATTTTAGGATCCTGACAATTCTGAATCGCCAGTGTTGCTCCTGTTGGACGGAACGATTTTGCAGAAAACCCCTTGGAAAAGAGTCCGGCATCTTTTATGGATTGTTCTAGAATCTCTGAAACAGCAGATGCTTGCATGCCTCTGTGGGGTGCATACAGAGACAAGAGAACACTACTAGTGTCCGTTCAGAGAAAGTCTGTCCGCTCTATGTAATCTTTCAAGGTCTTTACAGGGTCCAACTTTCTGCAATCTGCAGGCTGAACCAAAACCTCATTTTGTATGCCAAAGAAGTTTATAGTCAGAGAACCATCTGCATGAAAAGACAATGGATTTGTGGTAAACTCGTTGCTCTTAGTCAAGCAAGTCTGGGCATATGTACAGATTTCGGGCGATATCTGATGGGCGCAACTTAGCCACCAGAGCTAATAGAGTCACTGCCTTTTAGCGGAGCTGTTTTATTGACAATATTTTGTTATCTGGCCATCTCTGAAACAAATCATTCAATGCAGATACTGGCATCACCGTGGAACGCTGCATAGGAACCTCTGTACCAGACTTCACCAGAGCCTGTACTAATCTAGATACATTAGGGGTGTGCACAATGTTCTGAAGATTCATAGTTTCATACAGACAAGATATAGCCGCACATACATTTTTCAGCTGAGATCTAGGTTTAGGCGATGAATCCGCAACCTTACACAGAACGGTTGCTAGCACAGATGTCCCAGTAGGTGGAAAGACACATTTCTCTTCTACACAAAAATCTCTAAACTTGTTAAAAAAGGAATTGTACAAATGTAGAGTACTTGGCGCCAAAGCATGTGATATCTGATCAGCAACTCGAGTCGTCCACTCAGAACGAATTTACCGTTCCCTCCATAGATCCTCCAAGCGAACAGTCTCCATTCTGGATTTGCCAGTGGTTCCCGTTTTTCTTATAGTGGAAGGCAACAACGTCGTTGACGAGGAAGCTTTAGAGGTGAGCAGACTGATAGTTTCTGAAGATGAGGAAACCACGTCTGGGCTAGCCACCATGGCGCTATCACTGTGGCAAAGGACTTTGTGGACACAACTTTTTGCAGAATGTCTGGTATCAATCTGAACGGAGCGTTGACAAAATTGTTGTGTATATGCCAATCATTCTGGGCCAGCCCGTCGACTCCTTGAGTATATGGATCGCATGTTCGACTGTTGTATACTTGCAGCTGTGTGGTTGGATACGACGCAAATCTGTCTACCGTGTGTGGTCCCCACATGTAATCCATCATATTGAAGACACGTGGGTGTAACCTCCACTCGTACCAGTCGAATCAGCGGGATAGCATGTCCGCCTCTACATTCTCCACCCCGGGTAGATGGCAAGCCACTAGCATAATGTCTCTGTCTAAGCAGAGCTCCGATATTCTTGTTGCCAGCTCTGTGAACTCCCTGATGGGACCTCCCATGTGATTGAGGTAAGCCACTGTTGTCACATTGCCCGATAGCAATTGAATTTTTCGGCCTGTCAGGTGAATCGAAAATGACTTTAGAGCAATTAACACAGCAAGCATTTCTCGAAAGTTTTTTGACTGAAATGAAATGTCCACTGTCCATACACCCTGCGCTGAAAGGCCTTTGAAAACTGCTCCCCAGCCGGTGTTTGAGGCATCCGTTTCGAGCTGTCCGTCAAATGTCCTCACAGCATAGTGGTACCGTTCAAAGAATCCAAGGCGCTTATCCACCATTTCAGATCTGAAAGGCTATCAAACTAATGTTGATTCCCATGTGTGTTTGCTCGCAAGAAGCCTATATACTGACCTAAGCTTAAGTTTTCCTGGAAATATTGCTCTACAGACAGAGAAACACTGGCCTGCAAGACGCGCTAAATGTCTAGCTCTAATGTAAGGGACAGATATCGCTCTCCGTATGTCCTTCTTCAACTTTCTCACCTTTCGGAACCTTTAGAACAGGCACGCCCTTAGGTCCGACAGAATCCACCAAGAATCCAAGAAATTCCTTTTTAGTACTAGGAGTGAGAGAAGATTTGTCATAATTTATCATCCATCCAAGAGACTCTAACACACAAATTACCTTGTTAGCATGGTCTGAAATAAGCTCCTTCTCAGCCGCAATGATAATATCGTCCATGTACACCAGGAGTCTTATTCCTAACCCACGAAGATGTCGAGCAACTTGTCTGAGAGTCTTACAAAAGAAGTAAGGGCTTACTTATAACCCAAAAGGGAGCACATTCCACTGATAAAACCATTCATGCCAATAAAACCCGAAGTATTTTCTTTCATCACTGTGAACTGGTACATGGTGAAATCCATCCTTTAGATCCAGTGTAACTAAATAGTCATTTGGCTCAATAATGTGTGACAACATAGAGACATCTTCATATCTAAATTTTGGCACTGAACAAAAAGAGTTCACATATCGCAGATCAACAATTAAGCGCGACTTGTGATTGCGTTTAGGAACAACACCTAGAGGATGCACACAATATGGTTTATCAGACACTCTTGGTATAGCTCCAGAAATTGTCAGTCTTGAAATCTCTTCATTAACAAAGTTAATCTGAGAACTTGTCAAGCGATGATTGTCTTGAACACTTACAGAAGGAGAGCAATGGAAAGGTAAGTTAACACCATTCTGAATCCAGGATAATATAAACTCTGGACATCCAATATTTTGCCATTTCTGGTTACACCTAAGAAGAGCCATTACTGTTCCTGATCCACTCGAGGATTGATATTGTGACAAAGTGGTCCGTCCCGGCGACCGTAGGAGAATCTACCCCTTGAACCTTGGTAACCTCGGACATAACCACGCCCTCGGTTGAACCCGCTGTTCCGTGGTGGCCTGAATGCAGCCGCAATGGTGGTAGCGTTATGTAGGGTATTCAAGGATTCTTCATTAAATGAACATGTATTTCTCTGCAGTGTCCTGTATATCCTTGCAGTATTGCGGTCAAACTAGCCTTGAACTATCAGAGATGACCGTTCCTCCTGCAGATAAGGTATCTGAGCGATTTGAACTTGATATAGTTTAATCAATGCGTCCTATGTAATGTTTCTTGCATCAGCCACTTGAAACAAAAGTTTCAATGTTGTTTCACTATAACGCGCACACCTTGCTACAACTGCCGCGTGTTGTTGATCCTCACGTTTAATACCCTGCTTAGAATCAGGCACTTTCAAGTCTGCAGGGAGTTTGACATTGGTTACAGTGTCACGTATCGTTTGATACTCTCTCTGAACATCCAAAGCTGCACTTCGTATAAAAGCGGCACCCTGGGCACTATCGTGCTGAATCCCCTCGGGATTTAAATCATCACTTGATATATCATCAGTTTGGCTAGCACTGTTGCTATGTCTATCTCGCACACATGCGGTAGGGTCAAAGTTCACTGACTGACTATCAACGCCCTCAAAGATATTAGACAGGCGTCTACGAGAACAAATATCATGGTCTAAACGATCTAACCTATGTCTTGTTTCACTATTCTGCACTTTCACCTCCTTCAAAGCTTCAAGTATATCATTTAACTTGCAATTTTCTTCGTCAGCCTTTTCGGCCATGTCGGCGGACGTAGCACCAGACAAGAACAACTAGTCAACCTTCGTTGACTAGAGATTCCCTACAAGGGGAAGGGAGGTAACTTTGCGTAATCTGTCTGACTACAGTTAGAGTACTTACAAATGTCGGAAAGCGCACGTAAAATCGCCAAACTGAGCCCGCAAGATGCCACGCTCAACTGGAAACAGAAGAGCCATAGACAAACAAGGGCGTATGTATTTGAATCTATCACTGCTCGTGGCCATATCCTGATTAAATTCTGCAAATTAGGCAACATCATTCTGTTAGCTATGTCCCCTATGTCAAAATGACGATAGATTCTTCACAATCACATAATGCCATAACAGATTTAAGTACTTGGGATTATTCTTATGAAAGTATCTCAATCATTTCGCCCATTCTGACTGGTTTGACGTATTTTTGCACATAATCATCATAGAGATGGGTGCGAATGTTCTTAGTGGATACGGAAAGGGGCGAGTGGTGACGAGTGTAGGAAGACGAGTGTGCTTGGTGGATAGGGAAAGGGGCGAGTGGTGACGAATGTAGGGAGATGAGTGTTCTCGGAGGTTAAGGATAGGGGCTAGTTCTTACCACTTCAGGGCACACTATTATATACTACCCATCAAAAGTTTAGACTCACTAGTGTAAATATAGCCACTTACTTTAGTCAACTGTTCAAAATAGATTTTGCAAAATATTCCATACTGTTTAAAGGTACTGTTTACACATGAACTGATGCATTGTAAAACAAATTCGTAACGTTGAAAAGAGTATTATGATGAGTTCAATATATGATGAAACTCAGTGAAAATTGGCGAATTCTTAACAAACCTTTACACCAAAACACAGCTGTTCACATACACGATATTTCCACATGCTTTTCAGCAATTTTCAGCAATTCATCTGCATAAGGTTTGCACTTGGTTCCCCCAAGTTAGAAGAGAAATTAATCTTCACTGTAACCATATATAATATATATATATATTCCCCATTTCCCACTAACCTCGGCAAGTTTAATGCTGAAAATATACTACCCATCAAAAGTTTAGACTCACTTAAAGCACTCACTGAGTGCTTTATATATACTAAACATATATGGTGCTAGTATATTTTCAGCATTAAACTTGCTACCGAGTTAGTGGGCAATGGGGAATATTCCTGGAGTTGCGCCCCCTTGCCCGCTTGGAGCGCTGTTGTAGTTACGGTCCAACAGTAGCTGTCATTCTGATATTGGCCTGCCTATCGGCCAAGCCTAAACTTAAATCGACATTAAACCTACTATTTACTCTGCAATTCTTATATTACAAATACGGGAAGCTGGAAATTGCCCCGACTGAAGAGTGTGGTCAAAGCATGACGAACTAGCGTGCCTGGACGATAAATAATGTTAATAGATCGGTACTGCAGTAATTGTAATATTGCGGCATTGTCGTTTCTCGGGATTTCTTATTGAGCAGATGCTTTGTAAATTCGTCAAACCATTTACTCCCCATCATGTCATAGAACATTAATGGCGTCGTCGTTGTTAGCACCCAGGTTTAGTGTACACTGAAATTAGCGTTAAACAAATAACGTTAGCACTGACCTGATTGCGCGGACAGCATGTGTGCTTCAGTTTTGGTTCACGTAAATAACCTATTGTCATCGCTGAAAACGCTTCGGGATGCAATGGAAAGATGAAATGCTATGGCAACGGATCGTTTTCGAGAGGATTTGAAACGTAAGCCATTTTTATCGAATTAACGACTTGTTGACAGTGCGTTCAACAAAATACCTCCACCCATTCACACCACAGGCCCCCACTGCGGGTCAGAAAATCGATTTTATACAGTAGGGGGTGTTGATACTTAACCGGGGCCTAGTTTATCGATTTTCTGACCCGCAGTGGGGGCCTGTGATTCACGCGATAAATAAGCATACAACTCCCAGTTTATAATTTCTACATATTTAGGTACCGTTCATAATTACTGGGGCGGGGGTTGGTGATGATTTGTATGGAGAAGCATGTACAATGTGAATGACCTGCACACAATGCATGTACAAAGTAAGTGAGACCGCCCCCCCTCCATATGTCATATACAAAATCAATGAAACACCACATAATTTTTAATCATATCTTACCTTTATTATGTACAAATCTGCCGTTACACACTCATAAATACACACACCGGGATACACCCGAACCGGCCCCTAGCCGAACCGGCCCCTGGATATTTAACCCAAACCGGCCCCTGGATATTTAACCCAAACCGGCCCCTGGATATTTAACCCAAACCGACCCCGCACCCGAACTGGCCCCTGGGTTAATGAACGGTAATCAGACAGACAATCAGACATGAAAATTTCAATTAATTTATTATATATATATACAGACATGAAGATTTCAGCTAATTTGTTATATATAAACGCAAGAATCGGACACGTTATCCATGATGAACAAATTATGATTCATGTCCTTCAGATAATGTGTTTTATTAGATTATACGCAAGGTGAAGATAACAGTATACGGCGCAGTTGACATTGAGTGAACGTAATCAGTGTCAAGTAAGAGCATACACTTAAGACAACATGTAAATTAATTCGCTCACGATAATCCGTTCAAAGAAATGTTAAAACAACACATTCACTTTAATCGCTCAGTGAGACGTGCTTAAAAGAACAGTTTAATTTTGGAGCTGAAGAATGTTTTAGTTTTCCTAATGTTAGAAAAATTCACTCTGTGAAAGGTGGTTAATGTGTGTTGAAAATCTTGACAAATGTTCCACACATGGAAACATGCGAAAAGATGAAGGACGACATTATTTTTCGTTACTGGAAACTTGGGCATAACAAAGGTGAAACGTGAATTCACTATATTGGATTTATGTGCTATTCTTGTATTGAATTAATGTGTCATTTCTGTGGAGTGAGTGAGTGAATTAATATTTAACGTCACATCGGCAATATTTCAGCCATATAGTGACGAGAAATGTTTTATATAAACAATAAATTAAAGTTGCTAAATAATCAGTCATCGAAGGACTGTAAAATAACTAGAGTATCACAGATGGAGTCTAAAACTAGCATGAACATGTAAAACTATTTTATTTACGAAGACAATACAATATAAAAACGGGCTATAGATCGCCAACAACTGAAGGTAGATCACCATACTAGGAACCATGGGGACTTACATTACTTTTGCTACCTGCATGGACCCTAGTTGGATTTACACCATCCCTTCAGCCATTGGCGACAGAAGAGAAATCTAGCCATAAATTAAAAGCACACTTATTCTACGATTAAAAACGTGGTAAGCCTAAATTTACTCTAAATGTGTTGGGACTTACGTACCCCTTCAGGAGGACAATAATTTTACAATACTTCAACCCCCTTTGAGGGTACGGCCACTAACAATCTAAGTGGATAATCTAAACTACCAATTATAAAACGTTATCTATTTACAAAACATATATCAAAATTCATTTAACAGATCTATCTCCTTTAAAAAATCAATGATTAAATGATAATTAACATTACTAAAAAGGTCCTTTATTGTTTTGACATTAAAATATCTATCCCTTATGATGGAGAATTCAACACAGTCAATTCTGTGGATACGATACAACAAAATGTAAGTACAAGTTTTACTTTAGTATTGTTTTGCAATTGATCTTTTAGATTCTTAAAAGAATTACATAAAATGTCCTCTACCACGGGATCTCCGTGATCAGCAGCACTTGCATGTTCACTTGCCTCTCATCGACACTAATATTCGCTAATATATTTTCAAAAATCGATATTACATGTAAAGACATATGAGTAATATGTTTTCGTCATTTATGTTAAAGGAACTTTAATTCAATGCTTTATTGTACGAAAGGCCATAGGCCCATATACATTCGAGTTACATATATTTCTGAAGCAGAACAAATATACAATGATGTTAAACAATAGGATGTTTTGCGTAATATTAAAGCATGGTGTATAAACAGAGCAATCTGGAATTGGATTGTGGGGTTATTGCAGGATAACAGCTTCTTAAAACTATATATAGACATGGAGTTGTATGGAGGTAAGTACTTAGATCTAAGTTGAGCATAGATGGGGCAGACATATATGAAGTGGTATTCGTTTTCAACGCCATTATTACATATTTTGCAAAGTCGGGCTGATTTCTCGATGCCGTGGTGTCTTCCTTTGTTCACTTCCAATTCACTGAGACCAAGTCTGAATCGTATACGGGTATTTCGCAGAGATTTAGGTTTAATGTTGTGGAGATAGGTTTCAGTTTCAAAGATCGATTTTATGTTGCGATATGTGTTGTATCTTGAGCTCTCCTCAAGACATGAATGCCAATCCTGTTTGAACATGTCAGTGGCGCGAGTACGAAATATTTTCAGAAAGGAATGACAGTCGCCCACTGTTTGTGAAGTCCATACAAGGCCGAATCCATAGGTGAATAGTAAGTTCTTTATTGATGGAGCCCACGTGTCTTTGCCGATTTCGTGTAGGAGGTAAAGCTTGTTATACGCTTTCTGCGGTAAGCGATGGGCTGGCATATGAATCAGTTTAATCCAGTAGCGTAAGCATCTTGTGTGAGATTCGATGTACAACGGGTAGCGTCCACACTCACCATACACCATGTTATTAGGGGTTGAGAGTCCAACATTTAAGAATTTTTTGGAATCGAATAAATTTAGTTTTTCTATTGATTGAAAACAGTGACATCCCCATATTTCGGAGCCGTAGAGTAAAATAGGTTGAATTTGGACGTCGAATATTTGGGGTGTTATGACATCAACTTTATATAACATTGATTGAAGTTCACAAAATGCCTTCTTCGCTCTGGTTGCTAGTTGCTGTACAGATTTCCTCAGGTTTAAGGTTTGTGTAAACGTGATGCCAAGATACTTGTACTCTTTTACTACGTTGCTTCTGACTCCTTGATATGTCCATCTCTCCTTTGCTGCGACTCGACCGCCTTTCCTGAATATGACAATGTTCGTCTTATCCAGATCAACTGTTAGCTTCCATTCGTCCGAGTATTTAGATAAGATGTTCAGCTGATTCTGTAGACCAGTTACGGAAATTGATATCAGGATCACGTCATCCGCAAACAGAAGTCAATGTAGAAATATTTACTTCCTGGGGCCGGTTTGGGTCAAATATCAGGGGCCGGTTCCGGGTAAATATCAGGGCCCGGTTCGGGTTAAATATCAGGGGCCGGTTCGGGGGTAATTCCACACACCCCACCCCCACCCCCAGTACATGTGTACAAAATTGGCGACCCCTACCTCCCCAGAACAAAATGGGTGACCCCCCTTAAAAATCATGTCATCTCCCCTCACACACACACACAACCAATAAATTATGAACTGTCCCTTTGGCCATTGTTCAATCAAAAAAGTGTACGGCACAGTAAATAGTAGTAAAATGACAAATTGCTTGCATAATATATTTCTAAATATCGTTTGGGACCCCACCCCAATCTTCACCATTTTTAAATGCTGCCTCTTCTCAACACAAATAACCAGTACCTAAATAATAGATTGCATTTTGAAAACACAAGCATATTATTTGGAATTGTGTTTCAGGTGTTGTCAAATACTATAACAAACCATGAGTCAAATACTGAAATATATAAAAACATTCAACCAGTACTGGAGGTCTGAACTATCTAATGCCAGAATCAAGGGGTATGAAATATATAAACACATTGAACCATTACTGGAGGTCTGAACTATCTAATGCCAGAATCAAGGGGTATGAAATATATAAACACATTGAACCAGTACTGGAGGTCTGAACTATCTAATGCCAGAATCAAAGGGTATGAAATATATAAACACATTGAACCAGTACTGGAGGTCTGAACTATCTAATGCCAGAATCAAGGGGTATGAAATATATAAACACATTGAACCAGTACTGGAGGTCTGAACTATCTAATGCCAGAATCAAAGGGGTATGAAATATATAAACACATTGAACTATTACTGGAGGTCTGAACTATCTAATGCCAGAATCAAAGGGTATGAAATATATAAACACATTGAACCATTACTGGAGGTCTGAACTATCTAATGCCAGAATCAAAGGGTATGAAATATATAAACACATTGAACCATTACTGGAGGTCTGAACTATCTAATGCCAGAATCAAAGGGTATGAAATATATAAACACATTGAACCATTACTGGAGGTCTGAACTATCTAATGCCAGAATCAAGGGGTATGAAATATATAAACACATTGAACTATTACTGGAGGTCTGAACTATCTAATGCCAGAATCAAAGGGTATGAAATATATAAACACATTGAACCATTACTGGAGGTCTGAACTATCTAATGCCAGAATCAAAGGGTATGAAATATATAAACACATTGAACTATTACTGGAGGTCTGAACTATCTAATGCCAGAATCAAAGGGTATGAAATATATAAACACATTGAACCAGTAGTGGAGGTCTGAACTATCTAATGCCAGAATCAAAGGGTATGAAATATATAAACACATTGAACTATTACTGGAGGTCTGAACTATCTAATGCCAGAATCAAAGGGTATGAAATATATAAACACATTGAACCAGTACTGGAGGTCTGAACTATCTAATGCCAGAATCAAAGGGTATGAAATATATAAACACATTGAACTATTACTGGAGGTCTGAACTATCTAATGCCAGAATCAAAGGGTATGAAATATATAAACACATTGAACTATTACTGGAGGTCTGAACTATCTAATGCCAGAATCAAAGGGTATGAAATATATAAACACATTGAACCATTACTGGAGGTCTGAACTATCTAATGCCAGAATCAAAGGGTATGAAATATATAAAAACATTGAACTATTACTGGAGGTCTGAACTATCTAATGCCAGAATCAAAGGGTATGAAATATATAAACACATTGAACCATTACTGGAGGTCTGAACTATCTAATGCCAGAATCAAAGGGTATGAAATATATAAACACATTGAACCATTACTGGAGGTCTGAACTATCTAATGCCAGAATCAAAGGGTATGAAATATATAAACACATTGAACTATTACTGGAGGTCTGAACTATCTAATGCCAGAATCAAAGGGTATGAAATATATAGACACATTGAACTATTACTGGAGGTCTGAACTACCTAATGCCAGAATCAAAGGGTATGAAATATATATATAAAAACATTGAACTATTACTGGAGGTCTGAACTATCTAATGCCAGAATCAAGGGGTATGAAATATATAAACACATTGAACCATTACTGGAGGTCTGAACTATCTCATGCCAGAATCAAAGGGTATGAAATATATAAACACATTGAACCATTACTGGAGGTCTGAACTATCTAATGCCAGAATCAAGGGGTATGAAATATATAAACACATTGAACTATTACTGGAGGTCTGAACTATCTAATGCCAGAATCAAAGGGTATGAAATATATAGACACATTGAACTATTACTGGAGGTCTGAACTACCTAATGCCAGAATCAAAGGGTATGAAATATATATATAAAACATTGAACTATTACTGGAGGTCTGAACTATCTAATGCCAGAATCAAAGGGTATGAAATATATATATAAACACATTGAACTATTACTGGAGGTCTGAACTATCTAATGCCAGAATCAAAGGGTATGAAATATATAAACACATTGAACTATTACTGGAGGTCTGAACTATCTAATGCCAGAATCAAAGGGTATGAAATATATAAACACATTGAACTATTACTGGAGGTCTGAACTATCTAATGCCAGAATCAAAGGGTATGAAATATATAAACACATTGAACCATTACTGGAGGTCTGAACTATCTAATGCCAGAATCAAAGGGTATGAAATATATAAACACATTGAACTATTACTGGAGGTCTGAACTATCTAATGCCAGAATCAAAGGGTATGAAATATATAAACACATTGAACTATTACTGGAGGTCTGAACTATCTAATGCCAGAATCAAAGGGTATGAAATATATAAACACATTGAACCATTACTGGAGGTCTGAACTATCTAATGCCAGAATCAAAGGGTATGAAATATATAAACACATTGAACCATTACTGGAGGTCTGAACTATCTAATGCCAGAATCAAAGGGTATGAAATATATAAAACACATTGAACCATTACTGGAGGTCTGAACTATCTAATGCCAGAATCAAAGGGGTATGAAATATATAAACACATTGAACTATTACTGGAGGTCTGAACTATCTAATGCCAGAATCAAAGGGTATGAAATATATAAACACATTGAACTATTACTGGAGGTCTGAACTATCTAATGCCAGAATCAAAGGGTATGAAATATATATATAAACACATTGAACTATTACTGGAGGTCTGAACTATCTAATGCCAGAATCAAAGGGTATGAAATATATATACACATTGAACTATTACTGGAGGTCTGAACTATCTAATGCCAGAATCAAAGGGTATGAAATATATATATAAACACATTGAACTATTACTGGAGGTCTGAACTATCTAATGCCAGAATCAAAGGGTATGAAATATATAAACACATTGAACTATTACTGGAGGTCTGAACTATCTAATGCCAGAATCAAAGGGTATGAAATATATAAACACATTGAACCAGTACTGGAGGTCTGAACTATCTAATGCCAGAATCAAAGGGTATGAAATATATAAACACATTGAACCAGTACTGGAGGTCTGAACTATCTAATGCCAGAATCAAAGGGTATGAAATATATAAACACATTGAACCATTACTGGAGGTCTGAACTATCTAATGCCAGAATCAAAGGGGTATGAAATATATAAAACACATTGAACTATTACTGGAGGTCTGAACTATCTAATGCCAGAATCAAAGGGTATGAAATATATAAACACATTGAACCATTACTGGAGGTCTGAACTATCTAATGCCAGAATCAAAGGGTATGAAATATATAAACACATTGAACCATTACTGGAGGTCTGAACTATCTAATGCCAGAATCAAGGGTATGAAATATATAAACACATTGAACTATTACTGGAGGTCTGAACTATCTAATGCCAGAATCAAAGGGTATGAAATATATAAACACATTGAACTATTACTGGAGGTCTGAACTATCTAATGCCAGAATCAAAGGGTATGAAATATATAAACACATTGAACTATTACTGGAGGTCTGAACTATCTAATGCCAGAATCAAAGGGTATGAAATATATAAACACATTGAACCATTACTGGAGGTCTGAACTATCTAATGCCAGAATCAAAGGGTATGAAATATATAAACACATTGAACCATTACTGGAGGTCTGAACTATCTAATGCCAGAATCAAGGGGTATGAAATATATAAACACATTGAACTATTACTGGAGGTCTGAACTATCTAATGCCAGAATCAAAGGGTATGAAATATATAAACACATTGAACCATTACTGGAGGTCTGAACTATCTAATGCCAGAATCAAAGGGTATGAAATATATATATACACATTGAACTATTACTGGAGGTCTGAACTATCTAATGCCAGAATCAAGGGGTATGAAATATATAAATACATTGAACTATTACTGGAGGTCTGAACTATCTAATGCCAGAATCAAAGGGTATGAAATATATAAACACATTGAACTATTACTGGAGGTCTGAACTATCTAATGCCAGAATCAAAGGGTATGAAATATATAAACACATTGAACTATTACTGGAGGTCTGAACTATCTAATGCCAGAATCAAAGGGTATGAAATATATAAACACATTGAACCAGTACTGGAGGTCTGAACTATCTAATGCCAGAATCAAAGGGGTATGAAATATATAAACACATTGAACCAGTACTGGAGGTCTGAACTATCTAATGCCAGAATCAAAGGGTATGAAATATATAAACACATTGAACTATTACTGGAGGTCTGAACTATCTAATGCCAGAATCAAAGGGTATGAAATATATAAACACATTGAACCATTACTGGAGGTCTGAACTATCTAATGCCAGAATCAAAGGGTATGAAATATATAAACACATTGAACCATTACTGGAGGTCTGAACTATCTAATGCCAGAATCAAAGGGTATGAAATATATAAAAACACATTGAACTATTACTGGAGGTCTGAACTATCTAATGCCAGAATCAAAGGGTATGAAATATATAAACACATTGAACCATTACTGGAGGTCTGAACTATCTAATGCCAGAATCAAAGGGTATGAAATATATAAACACATTGAACCAGTACTGGAGGTCTGAACTATCTAATGCCAGAATCAAAGGGTATGAAATATATAAACACATTGAACCAGTACTGGAGGTCTGAACTATCTAATGCCAGAATCAAAGGGTATGAAATATATAAACACATTGAACTATTACTGGAGGTCTGAACTATCTAATGCCAGAATCAAAGGGTATGAAATATATAAACACATTGAACCATTACTGGAGGTCTGAACTATCTAATGCCAGAATCAAAGGGTATGAAATATATAAACACATTGAACCATTACTGGAGGTCTGAACTATCTAATGCCAGAATCAAGGGGTATGAAATATATAAAAACATTGAACTATTACTGGAGGTCTGAACTATCTAATGCCAGAATCAAAGGGTATGAAATATATAAACACATTGAACCATTACTGGAGGTCTGAACTATCTCATGCCAGAATCAAAGGGTATGAAATATATAAACACATTGAACCATTACTGGAGGTCTGAACTATCTAATGCCAGAATCAAGGGGTATGAAATATATAAAACACATTGAACTATTACTGGAGGTCTGAACTATCTAATGCCAGAATCAAAGGGTATGAAATATATAAACACATTGAACTATTACTGGAGGTCTGAACTATCTAATGCCAGAATCAAAGGGTATGAAATATATATACACATTGAACCATTACTGGAGGTCTGAACTATCTAATGCCAGAATCAAGGGGTATGAAATATATAAACACATTGAACCATTACTGGAGGTCTGAACTATCTCATGCCAGAATCAAAGGGTATGAAATATATAAACACATTGAACCATTACTGGAGGTCTGAACTATCTAATGCCAGAATCAAGGGTATGAAATATATAAACACATTGAACTATTACTGGAGGTCTGAACTATCTAATGCCAGAATCAAAGGGTATGAAATATATAGACACATTGAACTATTACTGGAGGTCTGAACTATCTAATGCCAGAATCAAAGGGTATGAAATATATATATAAACATTGAACTATTACTGGAGGTCTGAACTATCTAATGCCAGAATCAAAGGGTATGAAATACGTGTATATATATAAACACATTGAACTATTACTGGAGGTCTGAACTATCTAATGCCAGAATCAAAGGGTATGAAATATATAAAACACATTGAACTATTACTGGAGGTCTGAACTATCTAATGCCAGAATCAAAGGGTATGAAATATATAAACACATTGAACTATTACTGGAGGTCTGAACTATCTAATGCCAGAATCAAAGGGTATGAAATATATATACACATTGAACCAGTATGGAGGTCTGAACTATCTAATGCCAGAATCAAGGGGTATGAAATATATAAACATTGAACCAGTACTGGAGGTCTGAACTATCTAATGCCAGAATCAAAGGGTATGAAATATATAAACACATTGAACCAGTACTGGAGGTCTGAACTATCTAATGCCAGAATCAAAGGGTATGAAATATATAAACACATTGAACCATTACTGGAGGTCTGAACTATCTAATGCCAGAATCAAGAGGTATGAAATATATAAACACATTGAACTATTACTGGAGGTCTGAACTATCTAATGCCAGAATCAAAGGGTATGAAATATATAGACACATTGAACTATTACTGGAGGTCTGAACTACCTAATGCCAGAATCAAAGGGTATGAAATATATATATAAAAACATTGAACTATTGCTGGAGGTCTGAACTATCTAATGCCAGAATCAAAGGGTATGAAATACGTGTATATATATAAACACATTGAACTATTACTGGAGGTCTGAACTATCTAATGCCAGAATCAAAGGGTATGAAATATATATATAAACACATTGAACTATTACTGGAGGTCTGAACTATCTAATGCCAGAATCAAAGGGTATGAAATATATAAACACATTGAACTATTACTGGAGGTCTGAACTATCTAATGCCAGAATCAAAGGGTATGAAATATATAAACACATTGAACTATTACTGGAGGTCTGAACTATCTAATGCCAGAATCAAAGGGTATGAAATATATAAACACATTGAACCAGTACTGGAGGTCTGAACTATCTAATGCCAGAATCAAGGGGTATGAAATATATAAACACATTGAACCAGTACTGGAGGTCTGAACTATCTAATGCCAGAATCAAAGGGTATGAAATATATAAACACATTGAACTATTACTGGAGGTCTGAACTATCTAATGCCAGAATCAAAGGGTATGAAATATATAAACACATTGAACCATTACTGGAGGTCTGAACTATCTAATGCCAGAATCAAAGGGTATGAAATATATAAACACATTGAACCATTACTGGAGGTCTGAACTATCTAATGCCAGAATCAAAGGGTATGAAATATATAAAAACATTGAACTATTACTGGAGGTCTGAACTATCTAATGCCAGAATCAAAGGGTATGAAATATATAAACACATTGAACCATTACTGGAGGTCTGAACTATCTAATGCCAGAATCAAAGGGTATGAAATATATAAACACATTGAACCATTACTGGAGGTCTGAACTATCTAATGCCAGAATCAAGGGGTATGAAATATAAAAACATTGAACTATTACTGGAGGTCTGAACTATCTAATGCCAGAATCAAAGGGTATGAAATATATAGACACATTGAACTATTACTGGAGGTCTGAACTATCTAATGCCAGAATCAAAGGGTATGAAATATATATATAAAAACATTGAACCATTACTGGAGGTCTGAACTATCTAATGCCAGAATCAAGGGGTATGAAATATATAAACACATTGAACCATTACTGGAGGTCTGAACTATCTAATGCCAGAATCAAAGGGTATGAAATATATAAACACATTGAACCATTACTGGAGGTCTGAACTATCTAATGCCAGAATCAAAGGGTATGAAATATATAAACACATTGAACTATTACTGGAGGTCTGAACTATCTAATGCCAGAATCAAAGGGTATGAAATATATAAACACATTGAACCATTACTGGAGGTCTGAACTATCTAATGCCAGAATCAAAACTATTGGGTATGAAATATATAATACACATTGAACTATTACTGGAGGTCTGAACTATCTAATGCCAGAATCAAAGGGTATGAAATATATATAACACATTGAACTATTACTGGAGGTCTGAACTATCTAATGCCAGAATCAAAGGGTATGAAATATATAAACACATTGAACCATTACTGGAGGTCTGAACTATCTAATGCCAGAATCAAAGGGTATGAAATATATAAACACATTGAACTATTACTGGAGGTCTGAACTATCTAATGCCAGAATCAAAGGGTATGAAATATATAAACACATTGAACCAGTACTGGAGGTCTGAACTATCTAATGCCAGAATCAAAGGGTATGAAATATATAAACACATTGAACCAGTACTGGAGGTCTGAACTATCTAATGCCAGAATCAAAGGGTATGAAATATATAAACACATTGAACCATTACTGGAGGTCTGAACTATCTAATGCCAGAATCAAAGGGTATGAAATATATAAACACATTGAACCATTACTGGAGGTCTGAACTATCTAATGCCAGAATCAAAGGGTATGAAATATATAAACACATTGAACCATTACTGGAGGTCTGAACTATCTAATGCCAGAATCAAAGGGTATGAAATATATAAACACATTGAACTATTACTGGAGGTCTGAACTATCTAATGCCAGAATCAAAGGGTATGAAATATATAAACACATTGAACCATTACTGGAGGTCTGAACTATCTAATGCCAGAATCAAAGGGTATGAAATATATAAACACATTGAACCATTACTGGAGGTCTGAACTATCTAATGCCAGAATCAAAGGGTATGAAATATATAAACACATTGAACTATTACTGGAGGTCTGAACTATCTAATGCCAGAATCAAAGGGTATGAAATATATAAACACATTGAACTATTACTGGAGGTCTGAACTATCTAATGCCAGAATCAAAGGGTATGAAATATATATATAAACACATTGAACTATTACTGGAGGTCTGAACTATCTAATGCCAGAATCAAAGGGTATGAAATATATAAACACATTGAACTATTACTGGAGGTCTGAACTATCTAATGCCAGAATCAAAGGGGTATGAAATATATAAACACATTGAACTATTACTGGAGGTCTGAACTATCTAATGCCAGAATCAAAGGGTATGAAATATATAAACACATTGAACCAGTACTGGAGGTCTGAACTATCTAATGCCAGAATCAAAGGGTATGAAATATATAAACACATTGAACCATTACTGGAGGTCTGAACTATCTAATGCCAGAATCAAAGGGTATGAAATATATAAACACATTGAACCATTACTGGAGGTCTGAACTATCTAATGCCAGAATCAAAGGGGTATGAAATATATAAACACATTGAACCATTACTGGAGGTCTGAACTATCTAATGCCAGAATCAAAGGGTATGAAATATATAAACACATTGAACTATTACTGGAGGTCTGAACTATCTAATGCCAGAATCAAAGGGTATGAAATATATAAAAACACATTGAACCATTACTGGAGGTCTGAACTATCTAATGCCAGAATCAAAGGGTATGAAATATATAAAC
The DNA here is from genome assembly GCF_003918875.1 of Haliotis rubra. Lineage (NCBI taxonomy): Eukaryota > Metazoa > Mollusca > Gastropoda > Lepetellida > Haliotidae > Haliotis > Haliotis rubra. The sequence goes on along the minus strand of NW_025765020.1, from coordinate 2,504 downwards.
ACATTGAACCATTACTGGAGGTCTGAACTATCTAATGCCAGAATCAAGGGTATGAAATATATAAACACATTGAACTATTACTGGAGGTCTGAACTATCTAATGCCAGAATCAAAGGGTATGAAATATATAAACACATTGAACTATTACTGGAGGTCTGAACTATCTAATGCCAGAATCAAAGGGTATGAAATATATATAAAACATTGAACTATTACTGGAGGTCTGAACTATCTAATGCCAGAATCAAAGGGTATGAAATATATAAACACATTGAACTATTGCTGGAGGTCTGAACTATCTAATGCCAGAATCAAAGGGTATGAAATATATAAACACATTGAACCATTACTGGAGGTCTGAACTATCTAATGCCAGAATCAAAGGGTATGAAATATATAAACACATTGAACTATTACTGGAGGTCTGAACTATCTAATGCCAGAATCAAAGGGTATGAAATATATAAACACATTGAACCATTACTGGAGGTCTGAACTATCTAATGCCAGAATCAAAGGGTATGAAATATATAAACACATTGAACCATTACTGGAGGTCTGAACTATCTAATGCCAGAATCAATGGGTATGAAATATATAAACACATTGAACCATTACTGGAGGTCTGAACTATCTCAATGCCAGAATCAAAGGGTATGAAATATATAAACACATTGAACCATTACTGGAGGTCTGAACTATCTAATGCCAGAATCAAAGGGTATGAAATATATAAACACATTGAACTATTACTGGAGGTCTGAACTATCTAATGCCAGAATCAAAGGGTATGAAATATATAGACACATTGAACTATTACTGGAGGTCTGAACTACCTAATGCCAGAATCAAAGGGTATGAAATATATATATAAACACATTGAACTATTACTGGAGGTCTGAACTATCTAATGCCAGAATCAAAGGGTATGAAATATATATATAAACACATTGAACTATTACTGGAGGTCTGAACTATCTAATGCCAGAATCAAAGGGTATGAAATATATAAACACATTGAACTATTACTGGAGGTCTGAACTATCTAATGCCAGAATCAAGGGGTATGAAATATATAAACACATTGAACTATTACTGGAGGTCTGAACTATCTAATGCCAGAATCAAAGGGTATGAAATATATAAACACATTGAACCAGTACTGGAGGTCTGAACTATCTAATGCCAGAATCAAGGGGTATGAAATATATAAACACATTGAACCAGTACTGGAGGTCTGAACTATCTAATGCCAGAATCAAAGGGTATGAAATATATAAACACATTGAACCAGTACTGGAGGTCTGAACTATCTAATGCCAGAATCAAAGGGTATGAAATATATAAACACATTGAACCATTACTGGAGGTCTGAACTATCTAATGCCAGAATCAAAGGGTATGAAATATATAAACACATTGAACCATTACTGGAGGTCTGAACTATCTAATGCCAGAATCAAAGGGGTATGAAATATATAAACACATTGAACCATTACTGGAGGTCTGAACTATCTAATGCCAGAATCAAAGGGTATGAAATATATAAACACATTGAACCATTACTGGAGGTCTGAACTATCTAATGCCAGAATCAAAGGGTATGAAATATATAAACACATTGAACCATTACTGGAGGTCTGAACTATCTAATGCCAGAATCAAGGGGTATGAAATATATAAACACATTGAACTATTACTGGAGGTCTGAACTATCTAATGCCAGAATCAAGGGTATGAAATATATAAACACATTGAACCAGTACTGGAGGTCTGAACTATCTAATGCCAGAATCAAAGGGTATGAAATATATAAACACATTGAACCATTACTGGAGGTCTGAACTATCTAATGCCAGAATCAAAGGGTATGAAATATATAAAACACATTGAACTATTACTGGAGGTCTGAACTATCTAATGCCAGAATCAAAGGGTATGAAATATATAAACACATTGAACCATTACTGGAGGTCTGAACTATCTAATGCCAGAATCAAAGGGTATGAAATATATAAACACATTGAACCATTACTGGAGGTCTGAACTATCTAATGCCAGAATCAAAGGGTATGAAATATATAGACACATTGAACTAGTACTGGAGGTCTGAACTATCTAATGCCAGAATCAAAGGGTATGAAATATATAAACACATTGAACCAGTACTGGAGGTCTGAACTATCTAATGCCAGAATCAAAGGGTATGAAATATATAAACACATTGAACCAGTACTGGAGGTCTGAACTATCTAATGCCAGAATCAAAGGGTATGAAATATATAAACACATTGAACCATTACTGGAGGTCTGAACTATCTCAATGCCAGAATCAAAGGGGTATGAAATATATAAACACATTGAACCAGTACTGGAGGTCTGAACTATCTAATGCCAGAATCAAAGGGTATGAAATATATAAACACATTGAACCATTACTGGAGGTCTGAACTATCTAATGCCAGAATCAAAGGGTATGAAATATATATATACACATTGAACCA